>NC_061509.1:112197121-112268957 GCF_022539505.1 Lolium rigidum | reverse complement strand
GGGCCTCAAGGGAATCTACTGGTAATTAAGGTACTACTTTTAATAGAGCACCGGAGCAAAGCATTAACACTTGGTGAAAACATGTGATCCTCATATCTAAACCTTCCCCTCCAGTTATCCCAGTTGCTATCACTCTGGGGCCTCGGGTTCCGGACAGAGACATGTGCAAACAACTTGTAGATACAATCTAAGCAATAATTATAGAGCTTAAATCTAAGAGCATGCCACTCGTGCACTAGTGACAAGCATTAAACACAACAAGATTGCAGCAACAATAACTTCACAAACTTTATAGATAGACCGATCATAATGTAACAATTCATCGGATCCCAACAAACACAACACCGATTACATCGAGATGGATCTCAATCATGTAAGGCAGCTCATGAGATCATTGTATTGAAGTACATGGGAGAGAGAGTACCAACTAGCTACTGCTAGAACCCGTAATCCATGGGGGAACTACTCACGGAGCATGATGGAGGCGGTGGCGTTGATGGAGAAGACTCCCGGGGGTCGATCCCCGTCCCGGCAGGGTGCCGAAATAGGCGGCGGCGCCCTGGAGTCTTTCTGGAATATGATCTGTTGTTGTAGGGTTTTCGCATCGCGAGGAAATATATAGGCGAAAGGGCGGCGCGAGGGGGTGCCCGGGGGGCCCACCCCATAGGGCGGCGCGCCCCCCTCCTTGGCCGCGCCCCCCAGTGGTCTGGAGGCTGTGGGCCTCCCCCTGGGTTGCCCTTCTGGCTCCGTGTGTCCCTCGGAGAAATAGGAGGTTTGGCTTTTGTTTCGTCGAATTCCGAGAATATTGCCCGAACAGCTTTTCTGGAATCAAAAACAGTACAAAACAGGAACTAGCACCTCAGCATCTTGTTAATAGGTTAGTCCCGGAAAATGCAGAAAATCATTATAAAGTGTGAGCAAAACATGTAGGTATTGTCATAAAACTAGCATGGAACATCAGAAATTATAGATACGTTGGAGACGTATCAAGCATCCCCAAGCTTAGTTCCTACTCGCCCTCGAGTAGGTAAGCAATAAAAAGAATAATTTCTGAAGTGACATGCTACTAACATAATCTTGATCATACTATTGTAAAGCATATGAGATGAATGAAGTGACTCAAGGCAATGATCTATAGTTTGCTAACAAATAGATAACATATAGAAAAAACTTTTCATGAATAGTACTTTCAAGACAAGCATCAAAAAGTCTTGCATAAGAGTCAACTCATAAAGCAATAAATTCTTAATAAGAGGTCTTGAAGCAACACAAAGGAAGATTTAAGTTTCAGTAATTGCTTTCAACTTTCAACATGCATATCTCATGGATAATTGTCAACACAAAGTAATATAATAAGTGCAATAAGCAAGCATGTAAGAATCAATGCACACAGTTGACACAAGTGTTTGCTTCTAAGATAGAAAGGAGTAGGTAAACTGACTCAACATAAAGTAATAGAAAGGCCCTTCGCAGAGGAAGCGGGGATTAAATCATGTGCTAGAGCTTTTTAAGTTTTGAAATCATATAGAGAGCATACAAATAAAGTTTTGAGAGGTGTTTGTTGTTGTCAACGAATGGTAGTGGGCACTCTAACCCCCTTGTCAAACGAGACTTTCAAAGAGCGGCTCCCATGAAGGACGTTATCTCTACCAGCAAGGTAGATCATCCCTCTTCTCTTTTGTTTACACATGTATTTTAGTTTTATTTATAGATGACACTCCTCCCAACCTTTTGCTTTCACAAGCCATGGCTAACGGAATCCTCGGGTGCCTTCCAACATTTCACATACCATGGAGGAGTGTCTATTTGCAAAATTAAGTTGCTTACTGATGAATCGGGGCAAAACATGTGAAGAGAATTATTAGTGAAGGTTAATTAATTGGGGCTGGGAACCCCGTTGCCAGCTCTTTTTGCAAAATTATTGGATAAGCGGATGAGCCACTAGTCCATTGGTGAATAGTCTGCCCAACAAGATTGAAAGATAAAACACCACATACTTCCTCATGAGCTATAAAACATTGACACAAATAAGGAGTAATAAAGTTTTGAATTGTTTAAAGGTAGCACATGAAGTATTTACTTGGAATGGCAGAAAAATACCACATAGTAGGTAGTTATGGCGGACACAAATGGCATAGGTTTTGGCTCAAGGTTTTGGATGCACGAGAAGCATTCCCTCTCAGTACAAGGCTTTGGCTAGCAAGGTTGTTTGAAGCAAACACAAGTATGAACCGGTACAACAAAACTTACATAAGAACATATTGCAAGCATTATAAGACTCTACATTGTCTTCCTTGTTGCTCAAACACTTTTACCGAGAAAATATCTAGACCTTAGAGAGACCAATCATGCAAACCAAATTTCAACAAGCTCTACGGTAGTTTTCCACTAATAGGTTTAAACTACATGATGCAAGAGCTTAAACATGATCTACTTGAGAGCTCAAAACAATTGCCAAGTATCAAATTATTCAAGACAATATGAAGCATTTTCTGTTTCCAGCCAAATAGCAATAACGAAGCGACTTTCAACTTTGCCAAGAACATTAAAAGTAAAACTAAGAACACTAGTGTTCATATGAAAATGCGGAGCGTGTCTCTCTCCCACACAAGGAATTCTAGGATCTGATTTATTCAGAGAATGAAAATAACAAAACAAAAATAAAAGCACACAGACGCTCCAAGTAAAGCACATAAGATGTGGAAGAATTAAAATATAGTTTCACTAGAGGTGACCTGATAAGTTGTTGATGAAGAAGGGGATGCCTTGGGCATCCCCAAGCTTAGACGCTTGAGTATTCTTGAAATATGCTTGGGTGACCCACGGGGGCATCCCCAAGCTTAGGTTCTTCACTCTTCTTGATCACATTATATCACCCTTCTCTCTTGACCCTTGAAAACTTCTGCCACAACAAACTTCTCATAAACTTCATTAGAGGGGTTAGTACTCAAAAAACTTTAATCCACTTTAGTTATGTAGTGACACATTGCAAGAACTCAATAAAACATTAGCTACAGCTCTCCACGTCTAGAAAGCCTTACTTAAAGTCCACAAGAGACAATGCAAAAAACAGACACAAAATCTGTCAAAACAGAACAGCCAATAAACATGATTTTTTTTCGAGGTACTTCCGTTGCTCAAATCAGAAAACTCAAAACTAATGAAAGTTGCGTACATATCTGAGAAACATGCATGAATTTTTGCATAATTTTTAGGTTCTCCTACAGAGAGATCTACTCAAATTCGTGACAGCTAAAAATCTGTTTCTGCGCAGAAATCCAAATCTAGTATCAACTTTCTATTATAGACTTACTTGGCACAACAATGCGATAAAATAAAGATAAGCAGAGGTTGCTACAGTAGTAACAACTTCCAAGACACAACAAAACAATAGCAAAATAAAAACATGGGTTATCTCCCAAGAAGTGCTTTCTTTATAGCCATTAAGATGGGCTCAGTAATTTTAATGATGCTCACATGGAAAATAGAAAATGAAGCAAAAGGAGCATCAAGAAGCAAATTCAAAACACATTTAAGTCTAACCCACTTCCTATTCATAGGAATCTTGTACACGAATAAATTCATGAAGAACAAAGTGACAAGCATAGGAAGATAAAACAAGAGTAACTTCAAAAGTTTCAGCATATAGAGAGGTGTTTTAGTACAATGCAAATTTCTACAACCATATTTTCCTCTCTCATAATAATTTTCAGTAGCTTCATGAATAAACTCAACAATATAACTATCACATAAAGCATGTTTTTCATGATCCACAAACACATAATTTTTATCAAGCTCAAAAATAATGGGATTAAAACTTTCAAACCCACCTTTATCAATAATATAACAAGATGATTGATCAATCTCAAAAGATATGGGACTCCTAGATAAAATCAAGACCTCTCCAATCCCATTTTCATTAGTAGTACAATTAATATTATCAAGTAACATAGGACCATCATCTAGAGCTTTATCATAAACATTTGCTAAGCAAAACTCTTTAGTACTATGCATTTCGATATCAGGCACAAACAAAGCATTATCATAAGATTTATCAAAATAGCATGGATTATCATAGATAACGAGTAGCATAATTATTCTCACAAGTTTTACTCATAGGGAATATTTCAAGAGAATCCACGGGAACATAACATTCATCCTCCTTTGGGGGACGCGGTCTGGGAGCGACGTCCCCCTAATAACCTACAAGTATAGGGGATCGCAACGGTCTTCGAGGGAAGTAAAACCCAAATTTATTGATTCGACACAAGGGGAGACAAAGAATACTTATAAGCCTTAACAACTGAGTTGTCAATTCAGCTGCACCTGGAAAAGCACTAGTAACGGGGGTGATGTGAAAGCGACGATAATATGAGAGCAATAGTAACGGTAACACAACAGCGATAGCGAGTAACACGGAGGCAATGTCACCGGAAAATAGTTGATACTACTTCTAATGGCATATAGAACCGAGTGAGTATTTGATGATGAAAGATGGACCGGGGTTCCCGGCTATCTACACTAGTGGTAACTCTCCAATAACAAGTGACAAGTGTTGGGTGAACAAATTACAGTTGGGCAATTGATAGGATTGAAATAGCATTAAGATGGAACATCAATTTATTAATCATGTAGGCATGTTTTCCATATATAGTCATACGTGCTCGCAATGAGAAACTTGCATAACATCTTTTGTCCTACCAGCCGGTGGCAGCCGGGCCTCAATGGAATCTACTGGTAATTAAGGTACTTCTTTTAATAGAGCACCGGAGCAAAGCATTAACACTTGGTGAAAACATGTGATCCTCATATCTAAACCTTCCCCTCCAGTTATCCCAGTTGCTGTCACTCTGGGGCCTCGGGTTCCGGACAGAGACATGTGCAAACAACTTGAAGATACAATCTAAGCAATAATTATAGAGCTTAAATCTAAGATCATGCCACTCGTGCACTAGTGACAAGCATTAAACACAACAAGATTGCAGCAACAATAACTTCACAAACTTTATAGATAGAGCGATCATAATGTAACAATTCATCGGATCCCAACAAACACAACACCGATTACATCAGATGGATCTCAATCATGTAAGGCAGCTCATGAGATCATTGTATTGAAGTACATGGGAGAGAGAGTACCAACTAGCTCTCGCTAGAACCCGTAGTCCATGGGGGAACTACTCACGGAGCATGATGGAGGCGGTGGCGTCGATGGAGAAGACTCCGGGGGTCGATCCCCGTCCCGGCGAGGGTGCCGAAACAGAACTTCGACCCCCAAAACTTGGTTTCGCGATGGCGGCGCCACTGGAGTCTTTCTGGAATATGATCTGTTGTTGTAGGGTTTTCGCGTCGCGAGGAAATATATAGGCGAAAGGGCGACGCGAGGGGGTGCTCGGGGGGCCCACCGTATAGGGCGGCGCGCCCCCCTCCTTGGCCGCGCCCCCCTGTGGTCTGGAGGTTGTGGGCCTCCCCCTGGGTTGCCCTTCTGGCTCCGTGTGTCCCTCAGAGAAATAGGAGGTTTGGCTTTTGTTTCGTCGAATTCCGAGAATATTGCCCGAACAGCTTTTCTGGAACCAAAAATAGTAGAAAACAGGAACTGGCACCTCGGCATCTTGTTAATAGGTTAGTCCCGGAAAATGCATAAAATCATTATAAAGTGTGAACAAAACATGTAGGTATTGTCATAAAACTAGCATGGAACATCAGAAATTATAGATACGTTGGAGACGTATCACCCCCAAACGCGGCACGAACAAAAACACGTCCCGGAAACGCTCAATCTGGCGCCGTTTGGGGGACGATTTGGGGGACCCGACTGGAGATGCTCTTAGGGCATGACACAACAACGTGGCCAAACGAAACGAGCAACAGGTTTTTCAAGGCTTCATGTCTAGATTGAATTTGGGCTGAAAATGCGGTCATGCGGACAGTGCCCGGCGCGAGCGGGTCCTCTTCTTATTTTCTATGGGGCATCCCCGTCGGTGGCATACAAGTCGTCCACTCCTGAATCGACTACGTCTCTCTCCGCCCCATGTGTCGTGTGTTGCCATTGTCATAGCCACCCGCTTTGGTCGCTGCTTATCGAAGGCTAGTCCTCTGTCCGGCCTTGTTCGTACGAACCTGACACCTTTGGATGAGCTCGAACCTTGCAACCGTCCCCACCGTCGTCCCATGTGTTCATCTCGGTCACCATCACCACACTAGTCCATGTCGTAACCGAAGATGGTTTCCTTTTGTCGGTGTTTTCCTTGCTAATATTGCACAAGTTTTAATTTGCTTAATCATGATACAAATAGATCTATGCCCAGTTGTACCAACAACACATAATAATATAATATCAATTATATTTGTTTGCATAGTTCATCCACCTTACATGAATTTCAACATGGATATGTTTTTCTTTGCGAGGGCAAAGGGATTATATTAATTAAATATAGGTATAATTACAATCCCTTAGAAGGGCATCCAGAATGCAATCTGGCCCAGACCCAAACCATACATATGTACGGTCATTCAATCTACCATACTTAGCTAATTCATGACTAGCAAAATTCTGGGAACGTGGAATTTTGGAGATTCCAGCAATCTAATCCGAGTTCAGTAGTACTTTTGCTTCAGAAGTGAGATTACCTAACTCAGATAAATTCCTCTCTTTGCTTCTTATCATCTGGAGTATCTCAGCACTGTCCGTTTCAATTAGGATTAGTTCTTGACAGCACTCACTAGCCAGAGAAACGCCCTCCACCAATGCTCGTAGTTCGGCCTCCAATGCCGAACAACATCGTACCAGCACTCTACAGGATGACAGAATTATTGAGCCATCATGCCTTCTCAGAATGATTCCAACACTTGTCGTTCCATCCTGCAATATAAACGATCTGTCCACGTTCAGTTTAACCATTCCCTCAGGTGGCCGAGTCCACGGACTAGTACTAGCAGGCGGGTTGCTCCCTGCCGTCTCTGTCCGATGCAAAGGCTGCTTCCCTTTTAGAATATTCTCTATTGGCAGCTTCATGGAATTGGCTAGGGAAGACATATAGCTACACAAAAATGTTTGAGATCCTTCAATCGCTGGCATCGGTTTGTTGTGTGTAATTTCATTTCGCACAAACTAGATTCTCCAAATAGTCATCAGAGCTCTATCAAGCACCTCCTTCGACAATGGCAACAACAGCTCCTCCAGCCAAGACTCCCGGGGACCCTGGAGCTGCTTACTGTTAGGTATAGACCACACCTCCTGCATGGACTGCCAAAGAGCCACTGCATGAGGGCATCGGAACATCATGTGAGATATGTCCTCCGGCTCACACCCACAGACAAGACATGTGCTAGAAACATGCATACCACGCAGCAGCGTGTTCACTTCCGTAGCGAGAGCTCCATGTACTGCCCTCCATGCGAAAATACGTACTTTCTCAGGAACCTTGCTACTCCATATTAACTTCCATATTGCCTTGTCGCCAGTAGGGGCGTTGCTAGATGTAGCATGATCGTGCTCCTGATTCACGAGTGCTAGGGCCAACTTATAGGCACTGCGGACAGTTAAAACTCCAGTTTTCTCAGGTTACCAAGCAAGGAAATCCGCCTCCCAATGCGGAGATGTTTTAATACCGAGAATAGACGCCACATCTATGGGAGGGAAGTTCTTCCGGACAAGTTCCTCTCGCCACACACCATGTTCGTCCAACAATTTGGACACACGATTCAGCCTTGATTTACCACGGTGGCCGATCGGTTTGAGGCTGAACTCACGTGGGATCCAGTTGTCCCTCAACATTCTCATGGATTCCCCATTGCCAATCCTCCATATTAGACCCTTTTAAGTAATTCCAATCCATAAGCTATAGCTGTCCAAGTTGAGGAAGGATTACCGGTGAACTCCGTGTCCACAATATTACCTCGCGGGTAGTACTTTGCCTTGAGTACCCGGGCACATAAGCTATCTCGGTCTTGCAATGAGCCTCCACGCTTGACGGGCTAGGAGCGCCTGGTTAAAGACACACATGTCTCTAAAGCCAATACCCCCCTCATATTTAGGTCGTACCATTTTCTCCCAACTCAACCAATGGGCCTTTCTTTTTCCTCGATCAGCTCCCCACCAAAAATCCCTTATCAACTTTGTCAAATCATCACAAACTGACATAGGGAGTTTAAAACCCCCATGATATATGTTGGCAGTGCTTGGGCGATAGCTTTGATCATGACCTCCTTCCCACCTTGAGATAGATCACCCCATAACATAATCTGCTTGCTTAATTTAGCTTGTAGATTCTGAAACCTACCACGGTTCATCCTACCTTCTGGAGTGGGAAGACCCAAATATTTATCTTCAAACTGCTCCCACTGAATATTAAGGATCTGTCTCACCTCCTCTCGCACAGCCGCTGGACAGAGCTTGCTAAAATATATAGAGCACTTGGCCGGATTTAATAGGCTTCGACCCATAGGTATCAATGATATGTCTGACCCGCGTCGCTTGATTACCTTCTGCCTTGAAAAATAACGAGTGTGTCATCCGCGAATAGTAGATGAGACACTCCGAGGCACGTCTACACACTTTAATCGGTGATAAACCTCCCGCATTCACTTCTGACTTTAACAGAGTAGAGAGACCATCAGCAACAAAAAGGAATAAGAAAGGGGAAAGGGGGTCACCCTGACGTAAACCTCATGTGGGGAAGAACGCTTCCAATAAGACTCCATTAAATTTGACGGAGTACCTCACCGTGGTCACACACAACATTATCCATTGTATCATGAGAGAGGCCCATTTTATGCATCACCTCCTCCAAGAAAGTTCAATCAACTCTATCGTATGCCTTTGAAAGATCCAATTTGTAGGCACAAAAAGGATTGGTAATTGTTGCTCCATGCTCCAAATAATGCAAACACTCAAAAGCAAGCAATGCATTATCTGTAATAAGACGACCGGGCACAAAGGCGCTTTGATTTTCTGATATCACTTCATCTAATAGAGGCCTTAGCCTATTCACCAAACACTTCAAAATTATTTTGTAGACAACATTGCATAAACTTATCGGACGGAAATCCTTTAATTCTGTCGGATTGTCTACCTTTGGTATGAGCACAATTGATGTGTCATTTACCCCTGGCGGCATACTCCCTGTTTCAAAAAACAAGATCACAGATTGTACAATTTCATCCTTCAACACCGCCCAATTCCTTTGAAAAAATCTCGCTGGAAAGCCGTCTGGTCCCGGCGCCTTGTGAGGCCCAATCTGGAAAAGCGCATCCGATATTTCATTTTCAGTGAACGGTTTACACAGCTGCTCGTTCATCTGTGTTGTAATTTTCTCCTCAAATAGGCTCACCACTGGAGCAGACTCCAACGTTGGGTCTCGGGTATATACCGATTGGAAATATTTTCGGGTCATCCTTTCCATATCAGTCGGTGTATCCTGCACAACCCCATCTTGATCTTTCAAGTATTTGATTCTATTCTTTTTAGCTCGCCATACTGCCTTATTGTGGAAGAAACGGGTATTGCGATCACCCTCCTTCAACCACATGATACGCGATCTCTCTGGAGCCATAACATCTCTTCTTTATACAACAAATCATTCATCATATCCATAGCTTCCCTAATTTCACTTTGTGGTGCGCCACATGCCATCAAACTCTCTACCTTTCTTCGCATGTTTGCTAGCTGACGAGTCACGTTGCAAAATTTCTTGTTGTCCCATTTATGAAGAGCCAACATAACCTGATTCAGAGCTCCATGAATATCACCCAAGTCCGATTTGGTACCTAAACCAGCCCATGCATTTTTATCACCTCTGGTAAGCCATTATCCCGCTCCCACAGTATCTCATAGTGTAAACATTTTCGTCCCTGAATCGTCCGATTCTCCTTATCAAGCTGAACCAAAACAGGACAATGGTCCGAGCAAGGTGAGACCAAGTGTACCACGGACACATCCGTACAAATATTTCTCCAACTATCATCCGCAACTCGCTCGGTCAAGCCTTACACGCACATTATTACGTCCACTCCTCCTGTTATCATATGTAAAAGGTAGGCCGGAAAAACCCAAATCCTTGAGTTCACGGATCATGAGTGTATCTCGAAATGCTGCCATCTGGCTTTCCGGTCTAGGACAGACCGAGAAGTGTTCGTGTTGCCATAGTGCCTCGTTAAAATCCGCCATAATAAACCAAGGCAATGTTGTAGTCGCTTTGAGGTCACATAACGTGCTCCACATGTGATGACGGTTTTCGGTCCTCGGCTCCCCATACACAAATGTCGCCTGCCATGTCTGTTCTGATGGAGCCAACCTCACATGAACATGTATGAATCTGCTAGTTACTTGTTGGACAACAATGTGTATACTTTCGTCCCAAAACAAGGCAAGTCCCCCGCTTAATCCATCGCTATCAATACCAGTAAATCCTCGGAGGCCCAACCGATTCCTCAATTTAGCCACCCGTTCACTTTTCTGTCTAGTTTCACATAAGAACATCACCTTGGGAATATGCGTCTTGACTAAGGTGTCAATCTCTCGAATTGTTGCAGCATTCCCGCAACCGCCTTGGATATGTTGCTTGCTATACAAGATAGATATACAAAGTAGATAGTTTAGTGTTCTTGGTTGTGTTTTTGTCTCCTTAATATAGGTTCCGAAAGTATAATACTATCACTTTCTTCCCAAGACAGTGGTATTATGGTAGTATATCCTTTATTGCACCTCGTCTGGTTTAAACACAAACCCCTTGCAGCTAACTCTCCGAGTGTTCTTTATTTGCTCAAGAGAGGTGCAGCTCTTGGCTTCCTCAAGTGAGGTGCAGCGATTGACTTCCTAAAGTGAAGTGCAATATTTTACTCCTCAAGAGAATATTGTATATAAATATCATCAATACGAGAATACATAAACATGTACAAGCTAAAAATAAATAAATGCAAGTTAAATGATTAGATGACTAACCTAAAACTGCAACTGCAAGAAGTAGATCATCAGCTACACCGAGAACCAAACAAGTAAGATGATTTTTCTGCAATTCAGGAAGGACTACCTTCTAAATAAATTTCCTAAGCAAATGCTAGCAAATAGAAAACCTCATAGGCCTTCGCTATTGGTTACGTCTTTGTCTATATATTTTTAGCGGAAGCTCATAACACGATCCATACACTACAACTGAAATTAAGATATAAAGCTACACTTCTACTTAAATTTAGATACACCGCTACACTTCAACAAAAATCTAATGGTCATGAGTCCAGCGTGGCCATTTTCAAGTCTTGTCACCACGTTCTTCCGCTGCCTTCGCTTGAGCAGCCCTTTCCCTCTTCCTCAACGTATCCGTCTCACGGAGCTCCTTGCGGTTCATCCTCCTTCAACTTCGCCCCCTCCTTCGTGAATCTCTTCCCCTAGTCATTAAGACAATGACGTTGCCCGTCGTGATGGTTTTTGAGACATTTCTCCCGCTCTGCTTTCGCCTTTATATCAACCTCCTTTGCCTGCTCCTCCACCTTGAAGTCGTCCCATGCACGATGATGTCTTTCTTAAATCTCTTTGGCCGCCACTCCGGTTGGTCCGTGTCGATCTAATTATGGTAACACATGCAGAGGGGCAGAGGAGACTGCAACGAAAATAAGAACGTTACTACAAAACTATAACGACACTAATAATATGTCTATTCATCATGCTTACAACATACCGGACATCTCGGGTACGCCGAACTTGCTGGCGCATCATGATCATAGTTGACACACATGAAAAACTTTATGCCAAAGTTATCAAAGAAATATGCCGACTCCTTCACCTTCGTAAAATCATTGCACCAACAACGCTCAACTCTCATCCCTGGGAGCAAGCTTGCATCCTTCATCTTCCTCGATGTAAAGTAATGGTCTGAGCAAGGCACACTCATGGCAGCAAAGGGTTACCGATAGGAAGAAAAGGAGTGACGCATTAGTCACTAGTGGTTCAAAACTATCCGGCGGTCCTGTTTTATAAAGAGAGACGACGCGGTAAAATGGCGGGAAACGGTGGTGGAAAAGAGGTTGACGGGAAAGGGATGGTGGAAAACGAGTTGGCAGGAAAGAGGTTGGGGGGAGAGGGATGGCGGGATTAATGCGGGGAATAAAAAAATTCGTCAGGAAGAATTAGCAGGATGTGGCATGGCGGGATTATTTTCCGAGTTTCAAGAGGAGGTTATTATAATTAGAGCAATGCTTCCGTACACTTGTGGCATGGATGTGCAAATAGCGCATGACTGGAGGGGCCGCAGTGAAAAACATCCGGTTGGCTTACGAGATACGCTTCTCCGCTCTCTTCACCTCCGTACGGTTTGCCACTCCAATTCCATTCTAGAGAGAGAGAGAAGCCGACTGACAGAGGTTCATCCCATTTGCGTGTGTGCGTCTAGAGAGAGAGAGAGAAGCAGAGGGAATGCAATCGAGGCTTATCTAGGCTAGGGTTTTCCCTCTACACATCCTCGCCGCCGCCGCCGCCGCCTCGCTGATGGCCATGATCGGCGGCACCGACGACAACGAGCCGGAGGACCAACCTCCCGCCCGCACGACAACAACAACAACCCCGCCTTCCTCCCCCTCGCCGCCGATCGCGCCCCCTTCGCCGCCTCTCCACGGGGCCGGCCTCGGGAGGAGGCTGTTCGGCTCCATCCGCGCCCTCCTCCCCGCGCGCTCGCCCGCCGCCGCCCCCAAGCTCGGCCTCGGCCTCTTGCTCCATCTCAGGTCCGACCACCCTTTGCTCCACCCCATCCCGTCTCCGTCTGCGTCTGCGTCGGAGGAGCTCGAGGAAGATGCTGCTGCCGCCGCCGCGGGGCTGCACGTGACGGCCAACGGCCGGTACGGGCTCAGCGACGGTGCTGCCACGTCGGCTCCGGCTAACACCACGTTCAGTCGGCGGGCGCTCCACCTCCCCGAGCCGGCGGCGGACGCGGGCGGTGAGCTTCAGGAAGAGAAACTTGTGGGAGACAAAGAAAAGGTGGTGGAGCAACGAGGTGTAGCCGGCCGACAAGGCGCATTAGTCAAGGATGTTGATGCTGCCAGGGTTGATCTTGTAGAGTGCAACGCTGATCCGCTGAGAGCTGCCAGGGATGCCATCCACCCAAAGGATGGAACCACAAGTTGTGACATTGCTTCTGCCGAGGACCAAGACAAGGTGGGACCAGCCAAGACCAAGAATGTTCTTGCCGTGGAAGATCAGGAGGCGCTGCTGCCAGATGTCATCGTCAGAACGAGTGAATGTACAGATAGCACTGCTACCGAAGATCAAGACAAGGCAGTGCAGCAATGTGACACTCGTGAATTGGGAACAACCAAGAAAGGCGCCGAGGATCATCAGGAGGCGGTCCAGCAAGGTGTCATTCACAAAGAGGGTTCAGCCATGAATGCTGTCAAAGAGCAAATAGTCATGGCCGGAATGCACGCTACCGTACATGATATTGCTGTCCAGGATCAACACAAGGGAGTGGACGCCACTTATGACTTGGGAGCCGTCGAGAATGGTGATGCTGCAGAAGATCGGGAGGAGGTGGAGCAAGGTGTTGTTGGGAAAGAGGGTTCAACCATGGATGATGACATTTCTGTTGAAGGTCAAGCAAGAGTGCTACATTCAGTGAATGAACATAATAAGGTGGAGAATCAAGGTGTCATCGACGGAAATGGCAGACCCAAGGATGATATTCATGTGGAGGAACATGACTATCTGAAGGAACAAACCATTGATGCTAATTGGGGTACGTTCAGTGATTCTACTCATTCAGAAGATCAGAAGAATAAGGCTGGGCTGTACAATGGTGATGAACAGATAGCACGCAAGGACATGTATGCTGTTCACGTGAAGAGGATCTTTTTGGATCAAAGGGCCGGCGACAAACAGGGAGCAAAAAAGTCTGATTTTACTGTTCAAAAGCACAAGGATGCAGTATGGCGTGTTTGTAATGAACGGAGTGCACCTGATGATGATCTTGGTATGGACAAGGCAGCTTCTCTGAGTATCGCGGAAATTTCATCTTCTGAGGTGGTTTCATCCACGGAAAATGGCAGTGATGTTGGTATAGGGAAGAAGGAGAAGGTTAAGTTTCCCATTAGTTATCCGCAAAGGCCTGGGAAACTCAACTGCCCCTTTTACATGTCAAAAGGGAGCTGCTCATACGGGTTCTCATGCCAATTCCATCACCCACCAGTAAAATCTGCGTCACTTTACTATCCTTTGATATATTGTTCCTTAAACTTTCAGCAAGAAAACTTTGTTTGTTTCTTTACTTGGTAGAATGCTGCAACTTTGCTTAGCATAATAGGTTGTATCGATTATTTCTGCCACACCCAAGGTATTTGTCTTTCAGCTCGGTAGCCAGTGATGTGATCTACTCCTGCCATTCCGAATTATTAGATGTTTTGGATATTTCAATGTGGACTACATGCGGACTGAAATGAGTGAACAGACACACTAAAATGCGTCTAGATACATACAATTCATAAAAAGCTAGTATATCTTATAATTCGGAACAGACTGATATATTACAATACATTAAGACGCCTACAGCCCCTATAAGCTTGTTCTACATATATCATCTGTGTGCATAGACAGGCCCTTGAACATGTATTTTTCTGTATACAAATGTAGTCTATCACACCCTTTCTGGTCCCAATATAAGCCAGATTATATGCGTCATTTGTTAGTTTGTTCATGAGCTATTTAGTAATTGATTTTCCTTCTTTTTGTTTATGTTGTCATTGCTACAGATTAAAGCCAAGTCAGATGGTACACGGTGTCCCTCTCAACAAGGAAATCATGGCGTTGCAGAAATTCTAGAACTCAACAGCATTGGCCTCCCCATACGAGAAGTATGATTATGATGTCGTTTAATCTATTGAAGTTGGTACTTTTGATTTATGTTGGAAAATGATGAAACTGAATTTTAGTCTAAAATTGCTTTCAGGGAGCAAGAAGTTGCACATATTATATGCGGAATGGTGCTTGCAAATATGGCAAGCACTGTCATTTTAACCATCCAGAGCATGTCGTTGATTCTCAGTTCTATGCACCAACAGAGTCGGAGGATAGTGCTTTGCAATTGGAGAAGTCTTCTGACCACCACACAACAGTAGATGATACATCACACTTGAAGAAATCTTCTGATGATGCAACCTTGGATGATACATCATACCCAGAGAAGTCTTCTGACCATCCAACCTTAGATGACACATCATCTAGCACATGGATCCTGCCACCAAACATATTAAGAATGCTTTTACCTCCCCAAAAAGTACCATCCAGTACAGAAGCAAAGGTGATACCGGCGAAAAAGGTACATGTTGCATCTTCTCCATATTATGTGATTAAAAAAATCTCTATTTGCATATATCGTTTGCATATTGCTACTTTTCGTGGCACCGTACTATGTACTTTTCCTAGACTATGACTGGTCCGTGCCTTCATGATAATTTCTTATCCTATCTGCTTCATGTAGGATTCAAATTGGTCATCTACTTCAGATAATTCTGATGGTTGTTGTTCAGCTGATAGTTCAGATGCGCCTTTGTGCAAGCAGGAGCATGTGGGTAGTACAGATGGACCTTTGTGCAAGCAGGAGCATGTGGATTACCCTGAGAGACCTGGCAGACCAGAATGCCCCTTCTATATGAGATTTGGTGATTGTAAATTTGCATCATCATGCAAATATCACCACTCGAAAGACAAATACCCAACTACAGACAATCTGGAAGTTCCATCACTGGGAGGGGAACAGACAGAATATCCTGAGAGACCTGGGGAACCAGACTGCCCTTTCTATATGAAAAACCGGTTCTGTAAATATGAAGCACAATGTAGGTTTAATCACCCAAAGAATTCAAATCCTACAGCGCAGAGCCCAAGAAATGCAAAAAATTATGTTGCCACTAATGGACATCGTCAATCTGCCAGAATCACACTAGAAGACTATATGCCCCAGCAACAGCAGTATCCTGAGAGACCTGGTCAGCCAGACTGCCAGTACTACCTGCAATTTGGGAAATGTAAATTTCTGTCTGCATGTATATTTCACCATCCAGGAGATGGACTTCCTGTTGGGCGGAATCCCTCAGGTCCAGCTCACTCTGATCAGATTGGACCTGCAATACATGACATGCCAGACTGCCCATTCTATATGAAAAGGGGGAAATGTCAATTTGGATCAGCATGCGAATTTCGTCATCCCAAAGATATAGGTTCTACTACAGAGGTATGTTTTTATCATTACTGATGTCCAAGGAACACTACTGATTCAGTCATAGCTAGTTTTCAATTATTCACTTTTGCCTGGCTGGTCCCTGTTGCATTTATAACCGATAGAGATGTTTATGAGCGTTGACATTTATGCAAATAGAAACTGAATGAATTATGTGTGTTCAGCATCTTGTTCAGTTTGCTGTGAGTATGTTACTATTGCTCTCTGCTTGTGAGACACTTTTTTGTGTGCAATATACGACCTTGTATGAATGAAGTCTAGTTTGAACCTGTTCAGTTCCTATGGCAGCGGACCCGCGGGTGTTTGAAGTATTCACTGAAACATGCTCACTGGGAATAAAATGATTGCGCTATCCATGGATTATGGAGTGCTAGGGCTTGCCTTTTATTTCTACTAAATAGTTGAATTTTTATTTCGCAGAAGTAGAACTGTGTCATGTCACCCACCTGATAGAGAATAGATGCTCAATTGATACCACCACTGACGGCTAATGGTTGCTGTTCCTATTGCACAAATGAACCGCTAATGTTTGAAGTATTAACCAAAAATGCTCACTGGGGAAAAATGATTGTACTATCTAAGGACTTACGGATAGTAATTATTGGTTATATCTGTGTAGTAGCAAAAAAAATTTATCTACATCCTCAAGTGCAGTGCTATCATGTTCTGGTTGAATTTCAGTTCTCAGAAGTAGAACCGTGTCATGTCACCTCTGAAACAAAACAGATACTCAGTTTATCAGCAGTAAAATTAGGTCATGTCACCCAACTGAAACAAATTAGATGCTCAATTGTTATCCACACATTTTTCTGTGATTGTTTTTTACCTGTGATGCTCATGGACCCTATACTGTTTCAGGTAGCAATGTATCCCCAAAGGCCTCGTGAACCTGAGTGTTTGCACTACATGAATCATGGGTTCTGTATGTTTAAGATGAAATGCAAGTACCACCATCCAGCAGACCAGCTCTCTAGTAAACATGTGCGTATTAGACATGAAGTTCAGTAGCGTAACTACGATATGCTACACTGCCTTTAGATGACATCTGTAATTGTTGGCTATGAATGCAGTACGACTCGACTAACCACTGAACTCGTCCCCCATCTACCACTTGAGTGAAGCAGTAACATACTGTTTACCGGGCGAATGCTACAAGTGCAAGGTACCTTGAAATCTCTTGAACAATGATCTTTCTGATATGATGTGGTGTTGCCTGGCAACTTAGAATAACTCTTGATGTGGCTAACCTGGTCTTGATTGTTCTGCAGCATTGTTCAGTTTCCAGGTGCTACAGCTAACTCAAGCTGGTATGAAGGGAGGACAAGGATCTGACATCAGCAATTGAGCATAAGTCTGGAGCTAGTCAGTCTTTTTTTTTTTTGGTCTATGATGAGTAGTACTTACTAGTCATGTCTGTTCAAAAGGCACTCACACCTTATCGATTAGCAGCCGCTCAAGCTAGGACAATTGTCTGGTGAAGGCAGTCAGACTGCAAACTGTAATCTGGATATCTTGGCATGGCCTTGGTATTGCCATCTAGCTAGATGTAGCATGCAGACTTTGATCTCGAATTCTAGATATCCTACCATCGATATGGTGATGCGTTTCAGTTTGACGGAGCTATCCTGTTGTGCATTCATTTTTTTTTTTTGTGGTTTTTGGGGCATAGGCTGAGATTTTTTTTAAGAAAGTTGCCCCCTGATGCTTCTCTTTTGGCCCCTTGTTTGTAAAATCTCGAATATCCTGCAACAGTAGTGACTCCTGGCCTGGGTAGCTATGTCCTAGTTTAAACACATGTTCAAGATGCAATTTATTTGAGGTAAACGTTGCTTAAGATATACACTTCAGGTAACATGAACAATTTGGCAATTTAGAGACAACCAATTTGCGTCAAGCTCTAGTTACTTCAGGTCTGTATTGTATAGTTCCATGTATACTTTTTTGGAGTAGGCGGCTAGGGTTCCCTCCCTCCGAAATGTTGATATGAAATACGATTCAGAGTTCAGAAACACAACACAGGTCCAGCTTTTGATCTATGGGTGCCTCTAGATCATTTTAATCAACCACGTCACGTATCATCGAAATGAAGGAGAGGACTGGCTCAGTATTTGGGAGAGCAGCAGGCCATCACAGTCACCTTTTTTTCCCCGAAAGATCCAGCAAAGTGCTGGCATTCATTGATAAGTACAGGAAAACGTACACACAGGTCGCTCGGACGAAAATACATCCAGAAACGAATAGCAAACAGAGAAATGAGAAAGAGATTATGGTGAAAAACCAGCCACCGAGATAATTATTGAGTTAATTCTAACAGAGCCACCCGAACTAACTTTTTGTGGACAAAGGTGAGGATCTAACCTGAGGTAGAAGGAGGCTGCAGGGAGGAACTCTCTCAGCTTAGGATTATAGAGATAGAAGCACAACAGATTGGGCTGGGCCAGATGGGCCAAAACAGAGAACAAGAAGACAACCCAACAGATACTCCAACACTCCCCCTCAAGATGGGTGATAAATGTCAATCATCCCCATCTTGTCACAGGCAAGATTACACTCCTTTGATCCTAGATCTTTTGTCAAACAGTCTGCCACTTGTTGTCTTGATCTCACATAAGCCAATGAGATAATCTCTGCATCAATCTTTTCTTTAATAAAGAATCTGTCTATCTCCACATGTTTAGTGCGCTCATGCTGGACAGGGTTGTTTGCTATGTTTATGGCAGACATATTATCACACCACACTTTCAAGCTTCCTTGCCTTAAAATTTTCAGCTCTCTTAGAAGGTTTTGTACCCACAACATTTCACCCAAGCCCTGTGACATAGCTCTGTACTCTGCTTCGGCTGTTGATTTTGAGACAACAGATTGTTTCTTACTTCTCCATGACACCAAATTTCCTCCAACAAAAACACAATACCCTGAGGTGGATCTTCGATCATCTAGGCAGCTAGCCCAATCTGCATCACAATATCCATCTACATTTAGGTGTCCATTACTTTTAAACCACAATCCTTTTCCCGGAGTGCCTTTCAAGTATCTCAAGATTCTTTGAACTGCTTCCAAGTGTCCATCCCTCGAATCATGCATATAGCGACTTACTACACTCACTGCAAATGATATATCTGGTCTTGTGTGGCATAAGTATATTAGTCTTCCAACAAGTCTTTGATATTTCTCCTTGTTTATGGGTTCTCCAGACTCTGATGTGATTTTATTATTTTGGTCAATAGGGGTTGAAGCCACTCGGCACCCCAGCATACCCATATCATCTAAGAGATCCAATGTATACTTTCTTTGAGATAGTGATATCCCTTTTGACGATCTTGCAACTTCTATTCCAAGGAAGTATTTAAGTTTTCCCAAATCTTTCACCTCAAAGGCTTGACTCAAGCATCCTTTCAGTTTTGCGATTTCAACATCATCATCTCCCGTGATAATAATATCATCAACATACACGGCAAGGATAGTGATTTTCTCGCTCAGAATGTATGTAAAATAAGGTATGGTCTCCATTGCATTGACCATATCCCATGCCACACACCACTTGTCTAAACCTATCAAACCAGGCCCGTGGAGATTGTTTGAGACCATATAGAGATTTCTTCAGTCTACATACCTTCCCTTTAGTTCCAGGTCTGACAAATCCTGGTGGCATCTCCATATACACCTCCTCTTGAAGATCACCATGCAGAAATACATTTTTGACATCAAGTTGATGCAAGGGCCATCCGAAATTTGCTGCACAAGAGATCAGTATTCTGACAGTGCTCATTTTTGCCACTGGTGCAAACGGCTCATCATAGTCAATGTCATAAGTCTGACTATATCCTCTTGCCACAAGTCTTGCCTTATATCTCTCCATTTTTCCTTCTGCATTTTGTTTTACAGAATAGATCCACTTACAGCCTACTGTATTCTTTCCTTTAGGGAGATCTGTCAACTCCCATGTTTTATTTTTCTTCAAGGCCTCTAATTCTTCCATCATAGCAATGCACCATCTCGGGTCCAACCTGGCTGCCTTCCAATCCTTAGGAACAGATACAGTTTGCAGTGAAGCAACAAAAGCCCGAAAAGAGGGTGACAATGCCTCGTAAGAAATATAATTTCCTACGTCATAGTCATCATAACTCAGTCGCTTTGGGGGCCCAAATTTCCTTACCCCTTTCCTTATTGCAATTGGCAAGTCTAGGCTATTATTGGACTCAGTCTGAGATTGATTCTTCAGCAGAATCTACACTTGTGCTTCCTTGATTTTCAGGTCCAATAGGTTGCTCCCCTGCCCCTGGTCTTGTTGCTCCTCCAGTGCATCTACTTGTTCCCTTTGTACTTGTCTTCTAGAGTACACAAGTGGATTCTGCAGCCATCTTTGTGGTGGTACGGGTCTAGGTGGTGTAGGTGTACCAGGAATTGCAGGAATCTCTGCCACAATAGAAATTTGTTGATGTTGATGTTGGTCACCATCTTGCTGCTCTTGATCACCACCTTGCTGTTGCTCCCCCTCTTGAGCATCACCAAGATGGTCAAGCCCCTGGAACAAGCCACTAAGATCACTCTCACCATCATAAAATGGTTCTGACTCGCAAAACGTAACATCCATGCTTACAAATGTCCTCCTGTCAGTGGGACTCCAAAACTTGTAACCCTTCTGTCTGGAGGAATAGCCAATAAAGATACATTTGATAGCCCGATGATCTAGCTTGCCAACATATGGTCTGTGATCCCTTACAAAACATGTACAGCCAAAGAGTTTGGGTGGTACAACAAAGTCATTGTTATTTAGAAGGAGTTGGCAAGGAGACTGCATACCTAGAATCTTTGAAGGCATTCTGTTGATCAAATATGTAGCAGTCATAACCGCCTCACTCCATAAGAATTTGGGAACATTCATGGTAAACATAAGAGATCGAGCCACTTCAAGAATGTGCCTATTCTTCCGCTCGGCAACTCCATTCGGGGAGGAGTGTCGGGACATGAAGTCCGGTGCGATATACCTTGCGAAGATAAGAAAGCAGACAAAAGGTTTGTTGATATATTCGGTACCATTATCGATTCCGATCACTTGCACTCGAACATTGAATTGGTTTTTCACATAGGCACAAAAACTCGAAAACAAGTGAACACTTCATCTTTGTGACCCATAAGATAAATCCAAGTCATTCCGGAATAGCGATCAATAAAAGTCACAAAGTACTTCATGCCACTTATCGACACAACAAGACACGTCCATACATCAGAGTGCACTAACACAAATGGGGATACACTTCTGATCCCTCTACTAACATAAGAGGTTCTCGTATGCTTAGCATATTCGCATGCATCACAACATAATTTGGTTTTGTCCACTCCATTCATTACATCAGGAAAAACTCGAAACATTTTATCAAATGCCATGTGGCCCATTCGACAATGATGAACTAGTGCCATACTCTCCTTTCCTCCAACAATCGCAGCAAACACAGAACTAGCATCATGCCCATCACGATCTATGTGCCAAAGACCTCTATGCCTGGTTGCAGTCCCAATCTTCTTGCTGCTCTCCCTTTCCTGAATTAAACACACATATCTATCAACAATTATACGGTAGTCCTGCTGATCAATCAGGGCACTTAGAGATAGCAGATTTACTGGAAAAGCAGGAACATGTAGAACTGATGACAATTTTATGTTGGGTGTTTATTGCACCGACCCCTCCCCTTTTATAGATTGTGCTGTGCCATCTGCTGTTTCGATAGTGCCTCTATGTGTGGGAGGATACTTAGTATAAGAGTTAAACTCACTAATATTCCCAGTAACATGTTTGGATGCTCCAGAATCAAGAATCCAATCTGAATTAGCATTATGAGTGGCTATAGAAACTCGATCAATATTACCTTCATCTTTGTAGACATAGTAAGCAAAGTTCCCAAAGGTTGCTTCATTTTGTCCTTCTTCCTTTGATTGTCCCTGAGAGGTACTGGTAGTTGGCTCTGAAGCTGCTGCCATATGTGCCTTGGGTGATATAGCGTGCTGCTGTCCACCACCTCTGCCATACTGATGTCCATATGGTTGTCCACCACCTCTGCCATACTGATGTCCACCACATCTTCCATACTATTGTCCATATGGCTGTCCACCACCTCTGCCATCACCTCTTCCTCTGTAGCTTCCTCTGCCATGTGTCTATCCTCCTCTCCCCCTACTGGGTGTAGCAAAGGAGGTACACTGATGCTTCAAGTGTCCCTTCTGTCCACAAGTATAGCAGTCTCTCATCTCTTGTCTCTCGGTAGTGTAGAAGGTCGGATGCGGGACAGAATCGCTTCCCTTTGTCATATTCTGACGCACTTCCTCTCTGGACATAGCTGCAATGGCTTCTTTGAGAGAAGGGGTAGTGGCTTGATGCAGTAAAGCATCCCTTCTCCCCTCAAAATCTTGATTAATACCTTTCAAGAACTTCATGACTCGCCGACGTTCAATCCAGCTTGCAGCAACACTCACACATTCCCCATGGGCAAGTTCCATAGGATCAACATGATCTAAATCTCCCCAAAGATGCTGCAACTCAGCCACATATGCCATCACCATTTTGTTTCCTTGTTGCAAGTCATGCACTTTATCCTCAATCTCATCAATAAACATAATGTTCCCCTTTCCAGAATATAGATTTGATAAGGTGTCCCATACCTCTAAAGCTTTTGTGAGTGCCTCTACAGAAGTAGCAATGTTAGGAACCAAAGAGTTAAGCAACCATGCCGCAATCATAGAATTTATGGCATTCCACTGTTTCCATTCCGGACTAGCCTTGTCCGCTGGTTCTGCAGCTTCACCACTCACACGTTCAACCAGCCCTTTCGAGTTCAAAATCAACAGCGCCCTCCTTGACCACCGGAGATAGTTGGCCACTCCTTCCAACTTGATTTCATTCGCCGGCAGCTCAAGTTTCTGACCGATGTTGGTATGGGGAACGATTGCTCCCCCTCCAGTAGATCCTCCTCCTCCATCTCCTTTGGTAGTGATAAGTTCTGCCAGCTTCTCCAGAGCCTTGGCCAAATCCCCGTTGTCCCCCATGCTTGACACCAAACTAACCTCTCAGAAACACCAAAGGGCTTACCCGCAGGATGCCCTCTTCGTCTCCTTACTCGTCACTGCCTTCCCCTCCTTGCCGCCGCAGCAGCCTGCTCCCTTCCTCTTCCTCCCAGCCGCCGCAACAGCCTACTTCCTTCCTCTTCCTCTTCCTCCTAGCTGCCACAACATACTAGGCTTTCAGATCGGCAATCCTTCCCGTCGTTGCCCTCACTGCCCCTTGCTCTGATACCATGTGGACAGAGGTGAGGGCCTAACCTGAGGTAGAAGGAGGCTGCAGGGAGGAACTCTCTCAGCTTAGGGTTACAGAGTTAGAAGCACCTTATATAGGTCACGACTGGGCTAGGCCAGATGGGCCACAACAGAGAACAAGAAGACAACCCAACAGATACTCCAACACTTTTATAACCCAAGAGACAAATTTTAGGGCAAAAAACTTCTTTTCTGCAACAGATCAAAGAGGACGAACTGGCATTGTCAAAGCTTTTTCATAATATAATTTCAAAACTATGCCCTAAACGCAACTACATGAGGATCCAAATCCTCTCCACTCACTCCCTCTATGATGTCACACTTGAAATAGGGAGTCTGTGCAAAATCATCAACGAGGTAATCATGTCCGCCCTCCTGGCCTGACGGCGGAGTGTTGAATAGAATAGGAGTGCTCCTTGACATGCCACCGTGTCACCAATGCCATTCTACTGAAAGTACAACACACGATGCAACATGTCTCCATTGTTGGAGATTGGAGGTGCATAGTTAGGCATAACATGTGCTTGGAGGTGCCATGCCCCTTCATCCCGTGGACTCCTTTGCGCCTGACCTGCGCAAGGCGACTGGCGCTAGAAGGAGCGATGTGATTGATACGAAATATGTAGCAACGGATTTTATTTTTTTCGAACAGGGGAAGGGTCCCGATGGATCCAGAAAACTGCATTAATCTTCAGCGGTGGAGGTGCATATTACAACAAGAACCCCACAGAAAAGAGAAAAACCGACATAATCCTCAGACTTTACACAAAGGACCCTAGAATAAAAACAAGAAAAGCCATCCAATCCTTCTTCTCCACCGAGGATGATCTTGAGCTCCAGATCGCGAGCACCTACTCCACCACCGGGGACTACGCCACTTGGGGTGGAATGGGCAGGGAATCCCGCATCGAAGCTGATGAAGGGCCTCCGAAATGGCACATCGGTCTGGAGGTTGAAAGTGAGATGGCACCGGGCAGTCGCTGGTACCAACGCTCAAAGCTAGACCCAGGCCACCTGGAGACAACCAAGGATGAGATCTAGAAGACTGCAACAGTCCCCAAACCTTCCCGCTCCGGAGATCTGCAAAAAACAGCACCACATCGAAGCACCTCTTCTTCTTCACCACCTTGGTGGCTTGAAAGAGGAAGCCTCAAGACCGCACTGCTCAGATCTCAAGAGCCACATATGAGCTTTATTGAAGGGGATGTAGAAGCCATGTTGCCACCTTGCCTCCGGCTCCCTCCATCGGAGCACCGCGAGAAGCCAGACCGACACCACGAACCACCGGAAGCAGCTCACACTCCACATTTGCTAGATCCTCATGGCCATGGGCATCATGCCATTCTCCACATGAGTAGAAAATAATCCTAGATTGGACCTAACCCTATCCCTACAGCTGCTTTTGTACAGAGGAGGCCAGCCCCCTCTCCCTAGCCATCTCCGGTTTACCCCTAGTTTTTGTAATCTCAACCCGTAGTCTAGTAGTCCTTACCTTCCCCAATTAAACCGAAAGGACATATCCTTTTAGGTCCAACCTTCTAAATATTTACAACAAAAATTCCGCCCTACGACCAATCCAAGTCATACCGAGTATTGCAACAAAAACTCTGACTTCGCTTACAAAAATAACAAAATTTTCACAATAAAATGTAAAATTTAATGTTATTATAAAGTGTTTAAACAACAACTATTTTGGTACAGGTTGGTTTACAACAAAAATCGATAATAATTTACAACAAAAAATTGACAATTATTACAACAAAAAATCTTGTAATTGTGGCTATGAAAAATTGATTAAACAATAACTAATTGCTACATATATAGTTACAACAAAAATCACCAACTATTTTAAACAATTATAGGATATTACAACAAAAACTTCATGCCAAACTTATCAGTGAAATCTTCTGACTCCTTCACCTTTGCAAGATCGCCACACCAATAACGCTCCTCTTGAATCCATGGGGGCAAGCTTGCATCCTTCTTCTTCATTGACCTGAAGTCTCGGTCCGAGCAAGGCACACACATGGCAACAAAGAATTGCGATAGAAGAAAGGGGATAGAAGAAAGGGAGAGAAACACCGGTACTTGAAAACAATCTAGCGCTCAGTTTTTTTATAAAGAGATGACAAGAAAAATTGGCAGGAAAAAGGTGGCGGGAAAGAGGTTGGCGGAAAACGGGTGGCGGGACAAGGACTGACGGGAAATCTTGTGCGAGTGATATTGGCGGGAAATGACTAGTGAAAGGGGAACAAAAAAACCCAACATGCTGCAGTCGGGTTGCCTTTTCCTGATTAGAGCCTAGCCTGCTGCTAGCCCACGGGATCTTGATGATAATGGGTTGCCCGATCTTCTCAGTAAGCGATGGTGGATGTGATGAACACGTGAAGAACGCAGCGGAGATAACACGATGATGAAGAGGATGATAACTTGTATGACGCTGACGAGTCTCTCGATCGATCCCTATCGCCAATGCAACAGCTCTCAACCCTGCAAGATATTCGCAAGTCCACACACTCACGCACGTAGCCGCCGACCACGAAGCGGTAAGTTGCAACCATCTAATACCCAATGGAACATCAGATCACACAAGACTTTCAGTAGCAAAACACCAAATCGATGCGGATCGGTGTAGAGATTTAATAGAGTTGTAAAGCAATCAACTATGAACTAGGGTTTATCTTAAACATGGTCTAAACCTAATTTGGGGGCGTCATGGGCACTTATATAGGGGTTCAGGACGACCTGGGGTCGAAAAGATACATTAAAAACCGACCCAGATTGGATCTGGTCGAGACAGACTCGAACTCAGCCGGCATGGGGGCCGGTCGACCAGGCCTGGGACCGGCCGGTCCGGTTTGGTCCGGGCCTGGGACCGGGGCATGACCGGGCAGGGGACGGGTGGCTCAGTACACCCGCCCGAATGGCACAAGCGCTGGATCCGGCGGGCGTCGGGCGCTCCCGGCGTGGGGTTCGGTTGGACCGGGCCTGGGACCGGGCAGGCCGGCGTGGCGTCCGGTCTAACCGGGTTGTGCACCGGCCTGGACTTGATCTTCCTCCCTCGCGCATGCCTCCCTCTCCTCCCTCACGCTTCCTTGGGATATCTTCTTGTCCAGCTTCATGTCCAGCTTCACGTCCAGCTGCTCCTCTTCTCCTCGTGCGATGCTTGCTCCATCTTCGTACCTGATCATACATAAGTAACATGACTTAGGCAGTATAAAGTTCTCATCGATCAAGGTACCACTTAGGAACAAATTCACCTGTTGTTTGAGTAGCTTCGCACGAGCTCTGGACATAGGACCAATCCTAACTTCATTGGACTTGAGCTTCACGGCAGCATCGTCTTCATGTTGTAATGACGGAGGTAGTAGTTTGGTTGGGATGTCCTGATCATCTCCCCGCCTTCAAAAGGCGTCGACCTCGACGCTCCTAGGTCTTCTCCATCATATGGTGTCAAATCAGCAACATTGAAAGAATTACTGACACCAAACTCATCAGTTGGAAGATCTATAGAGTATGCATTATCATTGATCTTGGCAAACACTTTGTAAGGACCAGCACCACGAGGAAGCAACTTGGACTTCCGCAGCTTCGGAAACCTATCCTTGCGAAAATGTACCCATACCATATCACCAGGCTTGAACAACATCTCCTTACGCTTCTTGTTCACTCTTCCAGCATTGCTCTTGCCTTTCTTCTTATCAACTCTTTAGTCTTCGCATGTATCTTCCGTACAAAATATGCCCCCTTGGATGCCTCCATATTGACTCTCTCATGTATGGGTAGAGGCAATAATTCAAGTGGAGTAATGGGTTTGAAACCATATACCACCTCAAAGATACACAACTCTGTGGTAGAATGTACCACCTGTTATAAGCAAACTCCACATGCGGTAAACAATCTTCCCACTCCTTCAAGTTCTTCTTGATCATGGATCTCAACAGTTGTGACAATGTTCTATTTACCACCTCAGTTTGACCATCAGTTTGGGGATGACAAATAGTGCTGAAAAGTAGCTTTGTCACTATCTTTCCCCAAAGTGTCTTCCAGAAGTAGCTCAGAAACTTCACGTCACGATCATAAACAATAGTCTCCGGGACTCCATGTAGACGTACAATCTCCTTGAAAAAAGGTTAGCAATATGCGACACATCCTCGCTTTTATTGCAGGCAATAAAGTGTGACATCTTAGAGAATCTATCCACTACCACAAATATAGAATCATGGCCTCTTTTAGTACGCGGCAAATCCAACACAAAATCCATACTAATATCTTCTCATGGTGTAGTAGGTGCCGGTAAAGGAGTATACAAACCTTGAGGCTTCAGCTTGGACTTGAACTTGTTGCAAGTAATGCACCTCTTCACATACCTGTCCACATCCCGCCTCATCTTTGGCTAATAAAAGTGATCAGCGAGCATGAGTAGCATCTTCTCACGCCCAAAGTGACCCATCAAACCTCCGACATGTGATTCCCTGCAATAAGAGCAAACGCACAGACGATTCTGGAACACATAGTTTGTTAGCTCTAAACAAGAACCCATCATGTATGTGATATTTCTCCCATACTTTACCAATAGCACACAAGCGATATACTTCAGCAAAATCATGATCAGTGGCATACAAATCACATAGTACTTCTAATCCAGGAATTTTAACATAAAGTTGAGTTAATAGCATATTCTTCCTAGATAGAACATCAACAACAATATTATATTTTCCCTTCTTATGCTTAATAATGTATGGAAAAGACTCAATGAACTCAACCCACTTAGCAAGATGCCTATGCAATGTAGATTGAGCTTTCAGATATTTCAAAGCTTCATGATCAGAATGTATGATAAATTCCTTTGGCCACAAATAATGTTGTCAAACCTCAAGAACTCTAATTAAAGCATACAGTTCTTTATCATAGATGGGATAGTTCAACTTAGCACCAGAAAGTTTCTCAGAAAAATATGCAATTGGGCGACCCTCTTGCATCAACACACCACCAATTCCAATACCACTAGCATCACATTCAATCTCAAATTGCTTATTGAAATCAAGAAGTGCATGCAACGGCGCAGAAGTTAACAATCTTTTCAGTTCATCACAAGCATGATCTTATGTAACGCCCCACTCAAATGTAACACCTTTTTAGTCAATTCATTCAGAGGTTGAGCAATAGTACTAAAATTGGGCACAAAACAACGATAAAACCCAGCAATACCATGAGAACTTCTTACTTGACTCACATTCATGGGAGTAGGCCAGTTTTGATTGCTTCAATTTTAAATGAATCTACCTCTGCTCCATGCTTAAATCCAACATAACCCAAAAATATGACCTTATCTTTGCAAAATGTGCACTTCTCAAGATTGCCATAGAGTTTATTATCATGCAACACTTGCAAAACATGTCGAATATGCATAATATGATCAGATTTAGTGCGGCTGTAGATTAATATCTCATCAAAGTACAGAACCAGAAACTTGTCAATAAAATCACGCAAAACATGGTTCATCAATCTCATGAAAGTACTAGGTGCAGTAGTTAAAGCAAAAGGCATCACTAACCACTCATATAAACCAAATTTTGTTTTTAAGGTTGTTTCATTCATCCCCCTCTTTCATCCTAATTTGATGATAACCACTACGCAAATCAATTTTAGAGAAAACAGCAGCACCACTCAATTCATCTAGCATATCCTCTAAACGGGGAATAGCATGACGATATCGAATAGTAATGTTGTTTATTGCTCTACAATCTACACACATGCGCCAAGTACCATCTTTCTTAGGAACTAAAATAACAGGAACAACACAAGGACTGAGGCTTATACATATATAACCTTTATCTAGTAGCGCTTGTACTTGTTTCTGAATTTCCTTCGTCTCTTCGGGGTTCTTCTTATATGGCGCCCTGTTGGGCAGCGAGGCTTCGGGGATCAAGTCAATTTGATGCTCAATACCATGCAATGGTGGCAATCCTACGGGTGACATAGGCATCCCCAATGGGCCTGCCGAAGATGGTACCCGTGGTTTACTGAAGGCCCAGAGGTCGAAGAATATGAAGTTCGGAAGCCTAATTAGTTGTTAAGGAAAGATAGAGTTGTATTAGGAATACAGAGATTTGTAACTTTACGGGTTGAACTCCGAGAGTCTCCCGGAATATGTAAACTTGTGTAATACGAAACCCTCGGCTCCGCCTCCTATATAAGGGGGAGTCGAGGGACAAAGAAAGGGTCGAATCCATTGTCAACACAACCCTAGTTTCTTAATCTTCGAGTACTTTTCGGCTGAAACCTTCGAGATCTACTTGCCCTCTACTTCCAACTAAACCCTAGTCTACAATACGTAGGCATTGATAAGTTAATCCCTTGTCAATTGGTGCCGTCTGTGGGAATTAGAGGCGACAAGGAGCTGATCTCGATGGCACGTTCAAGATCGTCAACTTCGTCGGTAGCAAGCAACGCGATGGATAGAGGTAAACGGATCGAAACTGGTCTAGTCAATTTTGTTCCTCACCCGCCCCCCCCGTTTAGATGCATATGCGTATCTGGAGGAGCCCGTGGAGATGACGTTCGGAAAGTTCCACTTCCGCGTCGAGAAAGAAGGATCGTATCGTCTCGAAATTTCGATCTCGTCGGGATTATCAGCGGTCGATCCCGATTTTTCGGGTTCAACATCGTCAATCGAGTCAGGCGATGAGGAGATTTCGCCGCCACGCTTCATCAACACTATGGCAAGCGAAAAGCTCGCCACGATCTTCGGCAACATGTCCTTCGAGTCGTCTGCGGACTCCGATATAAGCAGCGACTCAGACAGTATCAACAGTTTTAGCTTCATCGACAGTTCCATTGCTGTTGGGGAGGTCTTCGCCAATCTATGTGATGGCGTCACCAATCCCAACAAATTTCAAAGTTCAAAATACCATCAAATCTACGCAATTGGAGAGACGAGTCGAGCAGAGCCGGAGACGTCAGAGGCTTTCGACGATGTGGGAAACCCATATGTCGATCCCGCTGATCTCAGGCGAGGTTTGGGCACCAAATATGTCGGGCCAACACCGCGTCTAAGGGTTCAACTCCCACAAGAAGCATGGGACAGAGCCGCAAGAGCTATGGATGGTACAGAACCAATGACCACAACTGCTACGGCGGAAGAATTGCAAGCGTACCAATATAGACTCGCCCGTGTTGGAAGAGAATTAGAAAAGCAGACAGCTGCCCTTAATAGGAGAAGGGAGGCAGCTTCCGCGTCAAGCAGGCGAAGGGCGGATCTAAGTCGACAATCCGGAACATCGGGAGATAGTCACAGAGAAGCTCGGAACAGAGCAAGATCTCGGCTACAAAACATACCTGAGGTTGACAGAGATAATTTAGTTCAAAACCTCGACATGTCTTTTATGTCGATCGACACGAGGGGGAATATCATTCCCAAAACACCAGAAGCTGGATACATGGCGACGCAAGCTTTCATCCTCGCATCCAAGCCACTCCTGGAGATCCAAGGGAAGCGCTGTATAACATGGCCATGGCAGGAGCTGGTGTCATGGGAACGACATTCATAACTACACCTCCCGAAGGATCTGCAAGGCAAAATAGTTCGCGACCTACTGCAGCAGTTCAGGATCCTCCGAGAGCAAGTGGGCAAGAGACACAGCGACTCAGGCAAGGGTGGATAGAGCGCGACAGGACAGAAGGGAACATCGCCATTCACCTGAAGTTGATGAGGAAGATATGTGCGGGCTCCCGTGCTTTACGAGACGAGTCCGAAAACTCGGGTCCCGTCAGGGTTTAAGTTACACGACAATTTCAAAAAATTCGATGGTTTACAAGATCCCGAGGATTGGTTAGTTGATTATCTCGAGACAATGAAGCTTATAGGTGGAACCAGCCAGAGCAACAACCATGCAGAGCATCCAAGTACACTTGAGCGGAGCCGCACGATCATGGATAAAGAAGCTACCTCCAGGGTCCATCGACAGTTGGGATAGTTTCGAGGACATCTTTGTGAAGAATTTCCGATCCACATGTAAAAAACCTGCATCACTAGAAGAGCTGAGGGCATGCAGGCAGAAGTATGATGAATCAATGAGAAAATATATCCAGAGGTGGAATATCATCAAAAACTCGGCAGAGAACATATCTGACGAGAGAGCAATAGATGCGTTTGTAGCAGGAATTCGACGGAAAGATTTTGTCGAAGATTTTGGGAGAACCAACCCACAGACAATATCAACACTAATGGAAATAGCGAACATGTGGGCAGATGGAGAAGATGTGTACACAACAAGCGACATAGGTCGCCAGAGGAGGACCGCAGTCGAAACTTTCAAAATAGACGACGATTCTCTCGACAGTTCTCGAGCTATGATGCTCCTGGCCAAATATCGGCTGGGTTTCGAGGAAACACTGGAGGAAACAATCGAGATGATTACCAAAGGAGTAACGAGCAGCGAGGCGACAATAGAGACGATTCCCGTAACAACAGACAAAATAGTGGGCCAAGGTTCCTGAGACCATTTGTATCTCCCGAAGATATGATGAATGGACCGTGTCAGATGCATTTTTATCTTGATAATAACGGGAAAAGGCAGTCAGGACATCTGCAGAAGGATTGTCGGAATTTTCAAGCAATGTTGAGATTTGCAGGACAAGCTAACGCTCAAGAAACAAATAGAAACCCTCAGGGGCCAAGGAGTGAGATCCACCTTCCACCTCCTCCCGCAATTACGGACGAAAATTGGCACCAGCTCAGGATAGCGGCAGCACCTCACCCACCTCCGTATATCGACACCAACGCCAATGGCGCAGTCTCGATGATTCATAAAGCAAGGCCATCTAACAGGGCCCAGAAAGTAATCTCGCGTCAAGTGTTCATGGCAGAGAAGATGCCTCCACCAACGATTGAGTACCTGAATTGGTCGGGACAGGACATTGGCTTCACAATAGCGGATCACCCGCAGCAAGTTCCTCGACCAGGACAATCATCACTTATCTTACCAGCGGTGATCGCAGGATTCGATGTGTCTCGAGTATTTATAGATGGAGGCAGCAGTCTAAACCTTATGTATGCAGATACACTAAGGAAGATGAACATATCCCTGGCGAACCTAAAACCTACCGACACACGTTTCCATGGTATCACGCCAGACAAGCCAAGTTATCCGCTGGGGAAGATCAATCTCGACGTTCAGTTTGGAACCCGAGAAAACTACATGATAGAAAGGCTGGAGTTCGAAGTTGTAGATTTTCCGTCGCAATATCACGCTTTGTTGGGACGACCAGCGTATGCCAGGTTTATGGCGGTACCGCACTACACATACTTGTTGTGGAGGTTACCTGGACCCAAGGGACCGATTACAGTCAAGGGCAGTTTCGCGTTAGCTGATAAATGCGACAAGGACTTTCACCGACTGTCAGAAACTTTCGGGATGCAAGCAGAATATATGGCGTCAAGGCTAACAACTGATTATGATGTGTTGCCAGATGTAGGGAGACCACTCAGGGAGCCAACCTTTAGCACCACTAAGGATTCTAAGGAGGTACAGATTCACCCGACAGATCCCAAGAAAACGACGTCCATCGCAACAAACATGGACCTCGCATAGGAAAGCGCGCTCGTCGAGTTCCTCCGTGAGCACTGGGAAATCTTCGCATGGTGTCCAGCTGACATGCCAGGAGTACCCAGGGAACTTGCCGAGCACCACCTCAATTTGGATCCAGTGGCGAGACCAATCAAACAACCCTTGCGGCGTTTTTCGGAACCGAACCGCAAGGCTATGCTATCAGAAATCAATCGACTCAGAGAAGCTGGTTTCATCAAAGAACTGCATACAGAGCCCACGTGGGTAGCTAACCCAGTGCTGGTCCCGAAGAAAAACACGAAAGTCCTTCGCATGTGCGTCGACATCACGTGTCTCAATAAACACTGTCCAAAGGATCACTTCCCCCTCCCAAGGATCGATCAAATTATCGACTCCACGTCAGGATGTGAACGTCTTTCCTTCCTGGATGCATATTCTGGTTATAACCAGATCAGACTAAAAGAGGATGATGAGGTCAAAACAGCGTTCATAACACCTTATGGCCTGTTTTGCTACAAAACAATGCCTTTTGGTCTGAAAAACGCGGGAGCAACATATCAGCGGATGATGCAGAAGTGTCTTGCAACACAGATTGGCAAAAACGTACAAATGTACATTGACGATGTCATCATAAAAACAAAGAAGGGGTCAACATTGATCGAGGCTTTAAAGGAAACTTTCGATAACCTTGACAAGTTCCGCCTCAAGCTGAACCCGACAAAGTGCTCTTTCGGCGTTCCCGCGGGGGAACTTCTCGGGTTCTTAGTTTCAGCAAGAGGAATCGAAGCTAATCCAGAGAAAATTCAAGCTATCGTAACAATGAGGAAGCCAACAAAGTTGAAAGAAATACAACAGCTGTTTGGGCGAGTTGCAGCTTTAAGCAGATTTGTCGCCAGGCTAGGAGAAAAGGCGTTGCCGTTCTACGCTTTGATCAAGCAAGGAGAGAAGTTTCAATGGAACGAAGAGGCAGACAGAGCTTTCGAGGATCTCAAGCGTACAATCTCGACACCACCAATCTTGGTGGCGCCTAAGGAGAAGGAACCTCTCTTGTTATACATTGCAGCCACACCTCAGGTGGTCAGCACATCACTCGTAGTCGAAAGAGAGGAAGAAGGAAAACTCCATGGAGTGCAGAGGCCAGTATATTTCATTAGTGAAGTTTTATCACCCTCGAAACAGCGGTATCCGCAGTACCATATGGAGTGTTTACAACCGCAAGAAAACTGCGGCACTATTTTTCGGCGCATCCGATAATAGTGGTCAATGAGGCGCCTTCATCCAATATATTAAACAATCCAGAAGCTACAGGTCGTGCCTCCCTTTGGGGAATAGAGCTTTCCCCTCGGGACATCACATACGAAAAAATAAAAGCAAAAAGTCACAGATCTTACCAGACTTCATCGCAGAGTGGATGGAGTTACAAAATACGGGACCTCCGGATTTATCGAGAACTTGGACTATGAACTTTGACGGGTCCAAGAGATTAGAGGGAGCTGGAGCAGGCGTGATACTAATATCACCGCAAGGCGACAAACTGAAGTATGTCTTACGGATGACGTTTCCAAACGCGTCAAACAATGAGGCAGAATATGAAGCTCTTATACATGGGATGAAGATGGCGAAGGCCTGTGGCGCAACTCGATTAAAAATCTTCGGTGACTCACATCTAGTGGCTCAGCAAGTCATGAATCAATGCGATGCAGTCAATGACAGTATGATAGCATACAAAGAAGTGTATAACGAGCTTGAGAAGCTGTTCGACGGGTGATGACGCGTAAAGCACACGCCCGTTGGGAACCCCAAGTGGAAGGTGTGATGCGTACAACAGCAAGTTTCCCTCAGTAAGAAACCAAGGTTTATCGAACCAGTAGGAGTCAAGAAGCACATCGAAGGTTGATGGCAGCGGGATGTAGTGCGGCGCAACACCAGGGATTCCGGCGCCAAGCGGAACCTGCACAACACAACCAAAGTACTTTGCCCCAACGAAATAGTGAGGTTGTCAATCTCACCGGCTTGCTTGTAACAAAGGATTAGATGTATAGTGTGGATGATGATTGTTTGCAGAAAACAGTAGAACAAGTATTGCAGTAGATTGTATTCGATGTAAAATAATGGACCGGGGTCCACAGTTCACTAGAGGTGTCTCTCCCATAAGATAAATAGCATGTTGGGTGAACAAATTACAGTTGGGCAATTGACAAATAGAGAGGGCATGACCATGCACATACATGATATGATGAGTATAGTGAGATTTAATTGGGCATTACGACAAAGTACATAGACCGCTATCCGGCATGCATCTATGCCTAAAAAGTCCACCTTCGAGGTTATCATCCGAACCCCTTCCGGTATTAAGTTGCAAACAACGGACAATTGCATTAAGTATGGTGCGTAATGTAATCAATAACTACATCCTCGGACATAGCATCAATGTTCTATCCCTAGTGGCAACAGCACATCCACAACCTTAGAACTTTCACGTCATTGTCCCAGATTTAATGGAGGCATGAACCCACTATCGAGCATAAATACTCCCTCTTGGAGTTAAGAGTAAAAACTTGGCCAGAGCCTCTACTAATAACGGAGAGCATGCAAGATCATAAACAACACATAGGTAATAGATTGATAATCAACATATTATAGTATTCTCTATCCATCGGATCCCAACAAACACAACATATAGCATTACAGATAGATGATCTTGATCATGTTAGGCAGCTCACAAGATCCGACAATGAAGCACATAAGGAGAAGACGACCATCTAGCTACTGCTATGGACCCATAGTCCGGGGGTGAACTACTCACTCATCACTCCGGAGGCGACCATGGCGGTGAAGAGTCCTCCGGGAGATGATTCCCCTCTCCGGCGGGGTGCCGGAGGCGATCTCCTGAATCCCCCGAGATGGGATTGGCGGCGGCGGCGTCTCTGGAAGGTTGTCCGTATCGTGGCTCTCGGTACTGGGGGTTTCGCGACGAAGACTATATGTAGGCGGAAGGGCAGGTAAAGGGGAGTCACGGGGGCCCCACACGCTAGGGCCGCGCGGGCCCCCCCTGGGTCGCGCCGCCCTAGTGTGGCGGCGCCCCGTGGCCCCACTTCGTCTTCTCTTCGGTCTTCTGGAAGCTTCGTGGCAAAATAGGCCCCTGGGCGTTGATTTCGTCCAATTCCGAGAATATTTCCTTACTAGGATTTACGAAACCAAAAACGACGAAAACAACGACTGGCTCTTCGACATCTCGTTAATAGGTTAGTGCCGGAAAATGCATAAATATGACATAAAGTATGCATAAAACATGTAGATATCATCAATAATGTGGCATGGAACATAAGAAATTATCGATACGTCGGAGACGTATCAGCATCCCCAAGCTTAGTTCTGCTCGTCCCGAGCAGTAAACGATAACAAAGATAATTTCTGGAGTGACATGCCATCATAACCTTGATCATACTATTGTAAGCATATGTAATGAATGCAGCGATCAAAACAATGGTAATGACATGAGTAAACAAATGAATCATAAAGCAAAGACTTTTCATGAATAGTACTTTCAAGACAAGCATCAATAAGTCTTGCATAAGAGTTAACTCATAAAGCAATAAATCAAAGTAAAGGTATTGAAGCAACACAAAGGAAGATTAAGTTTCAGCGGTTGCTTTCAACTTATAACATGTATATCTCATGGATATTGTCAATGTAACGTAATATAACAAGTGCAATATGCAAGTATGTAGGAATCAATGCACAGTTCACACAAGTGTTTGCTTCTTGAGGTGGAGAGAGATAGGTGAACTGACTCAACATAAAAGTAAAAGAAAGGCCCTTCGCGAGAGGGAAGCATTGATTGCTATATTTGTGCTAGAGCTTTGGTTTTGAAAACAAGAAACAATTTTGTCAATGGTAGTAATAAAGCATATGTGTTATGTAAATTATATCTTACAAGTTGCAAGCCTCATGCATAGTATACTAATAGTGCCCGCACCTTGTCCTAATTAGCTTGGATTACCGGGATTGTCATCGCAATAAACATGTTTTAACCAAGTGTCACAAAGGGGTACTTCTATGCCGCCTGTACAAAGGTCTAAGGAGAAAGCTCGCATTGGATTTCTCGCTTTTGATTATTCTCAACTTAGACATCCATACCGGGACAACATAGACAACTGATAATGGACTCCTCTTTAATTCATAAGCATTTAGCAACAATTAATGTTCTCATATGAGATTGAGGATATATGTCCAAAACTGAAACTTCCACCATGGATCATGGCTTTAGTTAGCGGTCCAATGTTCTTCTCTAACATTATGCATGCTCTAACCATTAAATGAGTGGTAAATCTCCCTTACTTCAGACAAGACGGACATGCATAGCAACTCACATGATATTCAACAAAGAGTAGTTGATGGCGTCCCCAGGAACATGGTTATCGCACAACAAGCAACTTAATAAGAGATAAAGTGCATAAGTACATATTCAATACCACAATAGTTTTTAAGCTATTTGTCCCATGAGCTATATCTTGCAAAGGTAAAGAATGGAAATTTTAAAGGTAGCACTCAAGCAATTTACTTTGGAATGGCGGAGAAATACCATGTAGTAGGTAGGTATGGTGGACACAAATGGCATAGTGGTTGGCTCAAGGATTTTGGATGCATGAGAAGTATTCCCTCTCGATACAAGGTTTAGGCTAGCTAGGTTATTTGAAACAAACACAAGGATGAACCGGTGCATCAAAACTCACATAAAAGACATATTGTAAACATTATAAGACTCTACACCGTCTTCCTTGTTGTTCAAACTCAATACTAGAAGTTATCTAGACTTTAGAGAGACCAATTATGCAAACCAAATTTTAGCAAGCTCTATGTATTTCTTCATTAATAGGTGCAAAGTATATGATGCAAGAGCTTAAACATGAGCACAACAATTGCCAAGTATCAAATTATTCAAGACATTTTAGAATTACTACATGTAGCATTTCCCGATTCCAACCATATAACAATTTAACGAAGAAGATTCAACCTTCGCCATGAATACTATGAGTAAAGCCTAAGGACATATTTGTCCATATGCAACAGCGGAGCGTGTCTCTCTCCCACACAATGAATGCTAGGATCCATTTTATTCAAACAAAAACAAAAACAAACGCACACAGACGCTCCAAGCAAAGCACATAAGATGTGATGGAATAAAAATATAGTTTCAGGGGAGGAACCTGATAATGTTGTCGATGAAGAAGGGGATGCCTTGGGCATCCCCAAGCTTAGACGCTTGAGTCTTCTTAAAATATGCAGGGGTGAACCACCGGGGCATCCCCAAGCTTAGAGCTTTCACTCTCCTTGATCATATTGTATCATCTCCCTCTCTTGATCCTTGAAAACTTCCTCCACACCAAACTCAAAACAACTCATTAGAGGGTTAGTGCATAATCAAAAATTCACATATTCAGAGGTGACACAATCATTCTTAACACTTATGGACATTGCACAAAGCTACTGGAAGTCAATGGAATAGAAAAATCCATCAAGCATAGCAAAACAGGCAATGCGAAATAAAAGGCAGAATCTGTCAAAACAGAACAGTTCGTAAAGACGAATTTTATTGAGGCACCAGACTTGCTCAGATGAAAATGCTCAAATTGAATGAAAGTTGCGTACATATCTGAGGATCACTCATGTAAGTTGGCATAATTTTCTGAGTTACCTACAGAGAATTAGGCCCAGATTCGTGACAGACAAAGAAATCTGTTTACTGCGCAGTAATCCAAATCTAGTATGAACCTTACTATCAACGACTTTACTTGGCACAACAATGCACAAAACTAAGATAAGGAGAGGTTGCTACAGTAGTAACAACTTCCAAGACTCAAATATAAAATAAAAGTACTGTAGTAAAAACATGGGTTGTCTCCCATAAGCGCTTTTCTTTAACGCCTTTCGGCTAGGCGCGAAAGTGTATATCAAGTGTTATCAAGAGACGAAGTATCAACATCATAATTTGTTCTAATAATAGAATCAAAAGGTAACTTCATTCTCTTTCTAGGGAAGTGTTCCATACCTTTCTTGAGAGGAAATTTATATTTAATATTACCTTCCTTCATATCAATGATAGTTCCAAAAGTTCGAAGAAAAGGTCTTCCCAATATAATGGGACAAGATGCATTACATTCAATATCCAAGACAACAAAATCAACGGGGACAAGGTTGTTGTTAACGGTAATGCGAACATTATCAACTCTCCCCAAAGGTTTCTTTGTAGAATGATCAGCAAGATTAACATCCAAATAACAATTTTTCAATGGTGGCAAGTCAAGCATATTATAAATCTTCTTAGGCATAACGGAAATACTTGCACCAAGATCACATAAAGCATTACAATCAAAATCATTGACCTTCATCTTAATGATGGGCTCCCAACCATCATCTAGCTTCCTAGGAATAGAAGCTTCACGTTCTAGTTTCTCTTCTCTAGCTTTTATGAGAGCATTTGTAATATGTTTTGTGAAAGCCAAGTTTATAGCACTAGCATTAGGACTCTTAGCAAGTTTTTGTAAGAACTTTATAACTTCAGAGATGTGGTAATCATCAAAATCCAAACCATTATAATCTAAAGCAATGGGATCATCATCCCCAATGTTGGAAAAAATTTCAGCAGTTTTATCACAGGCAGTTTCAGCAGTTTTAGCAGTTTCCGGCAGTTTTGTAGGCTTTGCATTAGAAGTGGAAACATTGCCAACACCAATCCTTTTACCATTATTAGTAGGAGGTGCAGCAACATGTGAATCATTAACATTACTAGTGGTGGTAATAGTCCAAACTTTAGCTATATTATCTTCTTTAGCATTTTCTTCTTTCTCCCACCTAGCATGCAATTCGGCCATCAATCTTATATTCTCATTAATTCTAACTTGGATGGAATTTGCTGTAGTAACAATTTTATTATCAATATCCTCAGGTTTAGCAGCCATTTTATTAATTAAAGAAGATTGTGACGCAGACATGTATGAGATTCGGTTTTCAGCATTTGCAAGTTTAGTTTGCAACCCAGAAATCTCCATATTCAGATTTTCAAGTTGATTTCCTATATTCTTCAACAAGGTAGATTGTTCATTCATAGTTTTAGTAAACAATTTGTTCTGCTCATATTGTGATTGCATAAAGCTCTTGGTGGATCTTTCAATTTCTAACATCTTTTCCTCATTAGGTGAAACATATCTACCATAAGAGTTACCATTAGCAGGATATGGCCTAGAATTATTGTAATTGTTATTTTTAATGAAATTCACATCAACATGTTCTTTTTGGGCAACCAATGAAGCTAACGGAACATTATTAGGATCAACATTAGTCCTACCATTCACAAGCATAGACATAATAGCATCAATCTTATCACTCAAGGAGGAGGTTTCTTCAACAGAATTTACCTTCTTACCTTGTGGAGCTCTTTCCGTGTGCCATTCAGAGTAACTAATCATCATATTATCAAGAAGCTTTGTTGCCGCCCCCAAAGTGATGGACATAAAGGTACCTCCAGCAGCTGAATCCAATAGGTTCCGCAAAGAAAAGTTCAGTCCTGCATAAAAGGTTTGGATGATCATCCAAGTAGTCAGTCCATGGGTTGGGCAATTTTTAACCAAAGATTTCATTCTCTCCCATGCTTGAGCAACATGTTCATTATCTAATTGCTTGAAATTCATTATGCTACTTCTCAAAGATATAATTTTAGCAGGGGGATAATATCTACCAATAAAAGCATCCTTGCATTTAGTCCATGAATCAATACTATTCTTAGGCGAGAGATAGCAACCAATCTTTAGCTCTTCCTCTTAATGATAAAGGAAACAATTTTAATTTTATAATTTCACCATCTACATCTTTATACTTTTGCATTTCACACAATTCAACAAAATTATTGAGATGGGCAGCAGCATCATCCGAACTAACACCAGAAAATTGCTCTCGCATAACAAGATTCAGTAAAGCAGGTTTAATTTCAAAGAATTCTGCTGTAGTAGCAGGTGGAGCAATAGGTGTGCATAAGAAATCATTATTATTTGTGGTTGTGAAGTCTCACAACTTAGTATTTTCAGGAGTACCCATTTTAGCAGTAGTAAATAAAGCAAACTAGATAAAATAAATGCAAGTAACTAATTTTTTTGTGTTTTTGATATAGAGAACAAGACAGTAAGTAAAGCTAGCAACTAATTTTTTTTTGTGTTTTGATATAATGAAGCAAACAAGAAAATAAATAAAATAAAGCAAGACAAAAACAAAATAAAGAGATTGGATTGTGGAGACTCCCCTTGCAGCGTGTCTTGATCTCCCCGGCAACGGCGCCAGAAATTTAGCTTGATGACGCGTAAAGCACACGCCCGTTGGGAACCCCAAGTGGAAGGTGTGATGCGTACAGCAGCAAGTTTCCCTCGGTAAGAAACCAAGGTTTATCGAACCAGTAGGAGTCAAGAAGCACGTCGAAGGTTGATGGCGGCGGGATGTAGTGTGGCGCAACACCGGGGATTCCGGCGCCAACGTGGAACCTGCACAACACAACCAAAGTACTTTGCCCCAACGAAACAGATGAGGTTGTCAATCTCACCGGCTTGCTGTAACAAAGGATTAGATGTATAGTGTGGATGATGATTGTTTGCGAGAAAACGGTAGAACAAGTATTGCGGTTGATTGTATTCGATGTAAAAGAATGGACCGGGGTCCACGAGTTCACTAGAGGTGTCTCTCCCATAAGATAAATAGCATGTTGGGTGAACAAATTACAGTTGGGCAATTGACAAATAGAGAGGGCATGACCATGCACATACATGATATGATGAGTATAGTGAGATTTAATTGGGCATTACGACAAAGTACATAGACCGCTATCCGAGCATGCATCTATGCCTAAAAAGTCCACCTTCGAGGTTATCATCCGAACCCCTTCCGGTATTAAGTTGCAAACAACGAGACAATTGCATTAAGTATGGTGCGTAATGTAATCAATAACTACATCCTCGGATATAGTATCAATGTTTTATCCCTAGTGGCAACGAGCACATCCACAACCTTAGAACTTTTCGTCCTCTGTCCCGGATTTAATGGAGGCATGAACCCACTATCGAGCATAAATACTCCCTCTTGGAGTTAAGAGTAAAAACTTGGCGAGCCTCTACTAATAACGGAGAGCATGCAAGATCATAAACAACACATAGGTAATAGATTGATAATCAACATAACATAGTATTCTCTATCCGTCGGATCCCAACAAACACAACATATAGCATTACAGATAGATGATCTTGATCATGTTAGGCAGCTCACAAGATCCGACAATGAAGCACATAAGGAGAAGAACACCATCTAGCTACTGCTATGGACCCATAGTCCAGGGGTGAACTACTCACTCATCACTCCGGAGGCGACCATGGCGGTGAAGAGTCCTCCGGGAGATGATTCCCCTCTCCGGCGGGGTGCCGGAGGCGATCTCCTGAATCCCCCGAGATGGGATTGGCGGCGGCGGCGGCGTCTCTGGAAGGTTTTCCGTATCGTGGCTCTCGGTACTGGGGGTTTCGCGATGAAGACTATATGTAGGCGGAAGGGCAGGTAAAGGGGAGTCACGGGGGCCCCACACGCTAGGGCCGCGCGGCCCCCCCTGGGCCGCGCCGCCCTAGTGTGGCGGCGCCCCGTGGCCCCACTTCGTCTTCTCTTCGGTCTTCTGGAAGCTTCGTGGCAAAGTAGGCCCCTGGGCGTTGATTTCGTCCAATTCGAGAATATTTCCTTACTAGGATTTACGAAACCAAAAACAGCGAGAAAACATCAAGCGGCTCTTCGGCATCTCATTAATAGGTTAGTGCCGGAAAATGCATAAATATGACATAAAGTATGCATAAAACATGTAGATATCATCAATAATGTGGCATGGAACATAAGAAATTATCGATACGTCGGAGACGTATCAACGGGTGCGAAGTAAATCACATCAGCAGGCTAAGCAACGATGAAGCCGATGTTCTTGCAAACATTGGGTCACAATGTCTCGCAATACCACCTGGTGTGTTTTGGGAAGAGATAGCGGAAAGATCAACCAAGGCGAAGAAACAACAGAAGAAGGAGAAGGAGGAGAAATCCTCGGGGGCTCAAGAAGTACCATCGGGAGAAGAGGAGGAACCTAAGGTAATAATGATGGTGCAGATTCCATGGATGCAGGCGTACATAGCATATATCTCGAGACAGGAATTACCCAACGATCCAGTTGAAGCAAGGCGAGTTATCAGGCGATCTAAAGCCTTTATTATGGTCAAAGGAGAGCTATACAAGCGAAGTATTTCGAGAGTATTACAAAGATGTGTTACACCTGAGCAAGGAAGGCTGATACTGAAAGATGTACACGAAGGAGTGTGTCGACATCACGCAAGCAGTCGAGCTATAGCGGCCAAAGTTTTCAGAACAGGATTTTATTGGTTGACAGCAATCGAGGATGCAAAAGACATAGTCCGCACTTGTGACGCGTGCCAGAGATTTGCCGCAAAACCTCACTCTCCGGCAGCGGAATTGATGCCAATACCATTGTCATGGCCCTTTGCCCAATGGGGTCTCGATATGGTGGGAAAATTACACAAGGCCTGGCCAGGAGGCTACGAGTACATGCTTGTCGCTGTCGATAAGTTTACAAAGTGGATAGAAGCAAAGCCGATAAATTCACCAGATGGAGCGTCTGTAGTTAATTCGTGAAAAGTATCGTTTTTCGGTTCGGAGTCCCTCACAACATCGTCACGGACAATGGCAGTAATTTCACATCCAATGAATTCAAGGAATATTGTGCTGAGGTAGGCATCAAACTACACTTTGCATTAGTTACGCACCCGCAGACCAATGGTCAAGTCGAGAAAGCCAACGGCACCATATGTAATGGTATCATGAAACGTCTGCTAGCACCATTGGAAAAATCTCGACACACCTGGCCAGAGGAGTTGCCTAGTGTGTTATGGAGTATTCGAACAACACCAAATACAGCGACACAGGAAACACCGTTCTTTCTGGTCCATGGAGCTGAGGCCGTGCTGCCGATAGAAATAGAGCATAACTCTCCGAGAGTAACGGAATATGACGAAGAAGCTTCAAGAAAAGCATTGGAGGACGATGTCGATGCACTTGATGAAGCTCGAGATGAAGCATTATCACGAGTCACCAAGTACCAGCAAGACTTGAAAAACTACCACAGTCGACGTTTGCGACCAAGATCTTTCCAGGTAGGTGACTTAGTTCTTCGGCTCACACAAAAAAGCCATGAAAAACTCGAGTCGCCATGGCTTGGCCCTTACATCGTCACAGAAGTAATCGAAGAAGGAGCATACAGAATCAAGGACAAAAAGACAGGAGTCGCAGAGCCAAATCCTTGGAACGTGGCGCAACTCAGGCGCTTCTACGCCTAGAGTCGAAATATAGTCGTCCTTGTAAACATACAATGTACTGAAACGCCCGCGAGTTTTCAGACGCACTTTTTTCCTTTCAGGGCACCGAGTGGGGCTGAAAGGTTTTTAATGAGGCGGGCCCGTGGTGCTACAATATAATAAAGATATTGGTGATATACATCTTTTTCGTCGACAGGCTCGGGGGCTCATAACCCACAGTAACAATATATATAACTCTCTGCGAAATACAGTTATTTGCCTTGGCATAAAAATAGTTCGTAAATCAAAAAAGACACAAGCACTGGCCAACAATAGGCTCGGGGGCTTGGTGAAAAGAAAAAAGAAAAACATTTCAAAGCTGCTCTACAATATAGATTGTGTTTACAACATACAAAACTTGACTACTAAGGCAAATTCGACAAGGAAAAGAAAACTTTTAGTCGACACCTTGTATATCATCTATATTCACCCGTTCGTTGTTTGCAGCACCAGTTCTATGTTCAGCATAGCTACCTTTCACGAAGAATTCAGCGTCCATCTGAAGCAGCTCATCCATCATCTCTTCTGCTATAGGGGTTACAGCACGTTGATTTTGTCGATGTTTCTCTTCCTCTTCCTTTGCTTGGCCAAGCACTTGGCGACAATTTGAGTCATATCCAACTTCGGGTAGCAGATTTGTATCATAATCATGGCAAATCTTGCTCCGGCAGACAGTTGGGCCTGCACAAATTCATGGATTCGAGGGGCATCCCGAAACTTGTCCATCAGAGCAAGAAGGTTTTCGGGCGTTTTGTTGCGCAGAAACATGGTGTTATAAACTAAGGACAAGGGCCTTGTGCAGAAGTCGAGAAAATCGCGGACCTGGCCCGCGCGATCTTGAAATCTGACGATTTGGCGGGTACGTTCAGGAGTAACCCAAAAATTAGAACCATGTTCCAGTGCAAGCTTTAGAAGCACATTGGACCGAGCTTCAACACGTTGATCTTCGGCAGCAGTATCCAAAAAAGAGCCTGTTTCAGCGGAAGCATCAGCGAGGAAGAAAAAATAGTAAGAATAAAATCAAGTACGACCAAGTATATGAAGTATACCCGTCATATCCAAGCTGGAGTCATTCATCAGTCGAAGCATATAATTTTCTCGTGAAGTAGCTTCGGCAGCCTCAGTAACCGCGGCTTCCTTCAATGCCAAGGCTTCTTGAGCTTGTTGAAGAGCAAGTTTTTCCCTTTCATAAGATTTTCGAGACTGTTCCATTATCACGAGAGCTTGCTTCTTCATCGACTGAAGTTGTCGTCGAAGATCGTTCAACTCTTCATCCTGTGCAGTACTTGAAGAACCCTCCATATACTCGACAACGGGGGCTTTTTTCGAGTAAGACACAGCTGGTGATGCATCCGAAGAGCGAGGCACCACGGTATAGTTGTCAAAAATCAACTGGAGGAAAATATTTCGATATCAATAATTCGGCAAGATAGCTTTTCATTGATTCAGTCAAATATTTACATGGGCATTACAAAAGAGGGTTCCTAATGAACCAATGGGACAGGAGGCAACAAAGCCACTTCGGCGATGTTGAAAAAAGCAAAAGAACAAAATAAAAGACAAGAACAGGACGGTCTACTTGACCTCTGGCTTTGTCGAGCTAGGGGAAGGAGTTGGTTTGCATCCAAGGTAGGAGAGAATCTTCTTTGAGCTTGGCTTGGCAGCTTTGATCATAGATTGCCCCTTCTTCGTCTCCATCTGCCCGACATCACCAACCTTCGTCCAATCGATAGCTTGTTGACTTTCGGCAACCAAAGCATTGGTGCCTTCAACGCCAACCTTCAAGCCCTCTTGTCGAAGACCCAGCCCAAGATCTTCTTTAGGGTTGAAGTGCTGGGCCAGTTCAACGAAAGAATCGGGTTCCTTTTTCTTCGCGAAGAAGTAGGGAAATAGCCGTAACAATCCCGCCCTAGCATCAGCAATGCCTTGGCGTGCCTCGTCTCCTTGAATTTCAAGGAGGGAGAGCGCGTCGAGAAGTCGATCACCTTCAGGATTCTCCAGATCATAATCTTGGTGCGTCTTTCCTGATGAGGCAGAATTTAGCTTGTCAACAAATGTGCAAAGAAAAAGCACGATCTCCCGAAGAAATCAAAGTGGTTAGAGTACTTACTAACGAAGCATCGGCTCTGTGACTCCAAGCGAGTGATAATTTCTGTTTCGCGAGCAGATTGCTGAGCTATGTTCTCACTCAGAGCATTTTCCGCGTCTTGAAGCCTTTTTCGAAGACCCTCGATAGCGGCAGCATCTGATTCAGCCTTTTCGCGAGCTTTTTCACTTTGTTCAAGCTTCTGAGCTAGATCATCAACAGGCTTGTTTGCCTCAGAAAGTGATTCTAGCAAAATAAAGGGAGACACAAGTTACAGCAAAATAGAAAAGGTAAATATATTCGATGAAATGCAGCAAGAAAGAATACCTTTCAGTTCATTGGCAATATCACGATACCCGATGAATTGGGTACCGAGACGAACAAATTCCTTCATGGAAGGCTGAAAAGCGACACGGAATAAAAAAGAGAGGTTGAAGACTTTCGACGACAAAAGAATTGGAAACATTCGACAGCAAAAAGACAACAAGAAAGGCACTTACATCATCCATAAAAGGGGTCGCCAAGCTGTCGGTCAAGAGACTTAGCTCTTTTCCTTGATCAGTCCTTGCTCGTTTTGGCGACGGAGCACGGGGGCTCACAACAGGACTGGGACGTCCTATATCCTGTTGTGGGGGCGAGGTTTCCTCCGCTGCGGGATGAGTCTCGGAGAGAACTAACGTACGAGACGTGCTCGTTCGAGCAGTCACGTCAATAGGAGGATTTTCTTCCTCGTCACCACTATTATATCAGGGAAAAATATAAGGAACAAAGACAGGAAAAATTATCGGATAGAAAGGGAAAAGTTGATAGAAACTTACGAGCTGACAAGGGCATCATCGTAAGGGTTGAAAGGTCTGTCCTCTTCTTCGGGTAAAGTTTCCTAGAGAGGGGACTTGTTAGTCTGAAGTGCCAGAATCTGCGGCATCATCTCTCTTCCGCTTGTTCGTCGGAGAAACAACAGAGGGGAGGGAATGCGTGGATTCAGAAGCCTCAGACTCAACTTCTTTTTCAGAGGAAGCCGCAGATTTTCGAGAACCCGCGACTTCGCTCTCAGGGCGAGAAGTGCCCTGGTGTTCGTCGGTGACGACGGTCCGTTCGTCGACTTCCCCGCCTTCCGGAAGAGGAGAAAGAGAAACTAGGACTTGGTGATTCTACAAGGGCAAGATATGTTGACAACAGGATTACACAAGATGTCATCAAAAATAGTAGTCGACAAAATATTAAAAACTCGGAAGGATGAAAATGAACCTGGGGGAGGGCGTTGGCGCTGCTATACGGCGTCACGCGGCAAGATGACGGAACGGTGTCTTTCTTGCTGAGCGAAGAGATTTTTCGGACAAGTTTTTCCAAGTCCTTGATCGATAGATCTGTCGACATGCGATCCACATCTTTGTCGCCAGCATACATCCAGAGGGGTTTTTTGCGAGCCTGTAGAGGCTGCACCCTAATCCTAAGGAAATGTGCTGTAATCTGGATACCCGACAGTTCTTGGCCACGAGTATTTTGGAGCTCGTGGATGCGTTTCATCAGCGCCTCTATCGCTGATTTCTCTTCGTCGGTAGCTTCTGCATCCCAGGAGCGGCGGCGGAAGATCTTCTCATTGCCATTAAAAGGAGGAATATTGTGTTCCAGCCAGTCGGCGCATTCTTCGCGAACATATAACCATTTTTTGCGCCACCCTTGCACGGAGTCAGGGAATTTGACGTCAAAATATTCGACATCAGGGCGGACGCAAATAACGACACCACCTATGTTATAGGCGATGTTGGGGGAGCCATTGCGGCGGATGAGGAAGATGCGCTTCCACAGAGCCCAATTGGGATGGACTCCAAGGAAGCACTCGCAAAGAGTGATGAAAATAGAGACGTGGAGAATAGAGTTGGGAGTAAGATGGTGAAGTTGCAGCCCATACACAAATAGCAATCCACGAAGAAAATCATGGATGGGTGCAGAAAGACCGCGGATGAGGTGGTCAACGAAACTAACCCGATACTCAATGGGAGGCGTCGGGTAGCACTCTTCGCTGGGGAAGCGCAGTGCATCTTTCTTCTTGCTCGGGCCAAGCTTTTTCAGCATGTTGATGTCCTGCGCGGAGATCTTAGATCTCTCCCACTCCGTGGTTCCTAGATCTGCCGCCACCATTGCTGCTTCGGGAGTGTTGTGCCTCGTGAGCCTTGGCCGCGGTGGCATCAAGGACTACCGTTGAAGGAGTAGGGCACGATGTGAGTTTTGGAGCTTTTCTGTGATTGCAATGAGGATAGAAGCAGAGGAGGTATGAGCAATGGTGCGGCGAAGGGGATTGATGAAGACGACGAAGGGTATTTGTAACAGGTCCATCCAGAGCGTCGCACCGTTGGATAGAATAAGAATGGACTGGATGATTTACACGTGAACCAAAGGGTAAAATGGTATTTTTACCATGATGGAACTGGACAGGCGCTACAGTGCGCGTGCCAGGAAAAGCGGAGGACGTGTGTCCCCCACTTGCGTAACGTGTCAATGGGTCGCATATTTTGGGCCCACATGTCAGTGAAGGGATAGCTCTCGCATCTTTCCGATACAATGGTCGTGGCTAACGTCAGCATTGATGTCACTTTGGCAGAGGAAATTTTCGACAGCAACAAAACGAAGACCGGTCAAAGAATGCAAGTGATGGTAATTTCGAGAGCCTTTGTCAAATACAAGTTTTTGATCAAATGCTCGGGGGCTACTCTTGAAAAAAGAACTTTCGGGTATGACAAAATAGAAATGGCGAGAGCCTATGATCAAAAGCAAGCATTTGTTCATAGCCTCGGGGGATACTCCCATCGGGAGCGCTGGTCGCGCACCCGATAGAAATAAAAAGCTCGAGAAAGAATGACAAAATAGCGGCATAAGGCATTAAAGTGTTGAGCCTACAACCAAGTACAAGTCCTTGGGTGTAGCCTCGGGGGCTACTCCCATCGGGAACGCTGTTCGCGTGCCCGATGAAATTATAAAAAAGTATAGTGAGTATATTTCGAGTTATACAAATAACTCTTCATATACTCCCATCGGGAAGACAAGATAAGTCATCCGTTGACTCAATAAAATGTGCTATTCCAACAGCCGAAAAAACACTCGACAATATATTCTCAGAGCGCCTAAGTCGCGAACAAATCTCTGAATGCCGCAAAACTTTGCGAAGGTAAGACCCCAGATCCGAGCGGCGTGGCACCGTCTCTGACGTCGGTTTGCTACTTTTTTCCGTATCAACAGATACGAAGAAAAATCCTAACGGACGCGTTAGGTACCCGATAAAATATGACTGGGACTCGACAGATGGTAAGACCTTAAGCGGCACTGTCGAGTTAACACCAGTATCCCGAGATCATGTCCAGGGACGTGATCTTGAAGTAGGTTTTTGCGGATTGCCACTAGAGCAGTTAACTTGTACCTGATCCGTCAGATGAACTAGCCCCAACTACCATTATCCCTGTACAATATATAATTGTTTATTTAAAGATGTGTGATGACTTGAAAAGGTTATTTGATGATTATTAAGTTGGAGATTTTCCATGATTCTTCGATTCAAGCAAAATCTCGGGGGCTACTGACATAGGCATCCCCAATGGGCCTGCCAAAGATGGTACCCGGGGTTTACTGAAGGCCCACAGGTCGAAGAATATGATGTTCGGAAGCCTAATTAGTTGTTAAGGAAAGATAGAGTTGTATTAGGAATACAGAGATTTGTAACTTTACGGGTCGAACTCAGAGAGTCTCCCGGAATATGTAGTAATACGAAACCCTCGGCTCCGCCTCCTATATAAGGGGGAGTCGAGGGACAAAGAAAGGATTGAATCCATTGTCAACACAACCCTAGTTTCTTAATCGTCGAGTACTTCTCGGCTGAAACCTTTGAGATCTACTTGCCCTCTACTTCCAACTAAACCCTAGTCTACAATACGTAGGCTTTGATAAGTTAATCCCTTGTCAGCGGGCACCTCCTCCGGAAACACATCATGGAATTTCTGCAAAACATGAGAAACACCAAGAGAAATAGGGGTCATGTCATTAGAAACCAAAACCTCACCCTTGTACATGAGCACAATAGGCATGGCTGTAGGATCCTCGCTAAATTCTCTCATATCTTCTTTGGTGGCTAATAGCACTAAGGAATTCACTCTCTCACTTTTCGTTATATCACTCACGGTATTACAATTCTCTCGCCTATCTATGGGTGCATCCTCCAAGTGTACTTCAGTTTTCTGACGAGATTCATTGACAATCTGTTGTGCTGACATAGGCTGCAAGTTAATTTTCTTGCCCTTGAACTCCAAGTGATATGTATTGGCACGGCCATTATGTTGCACAGAATGGTCATAGATCCATGGCCGACCCAATAGTAGGTGACACACCGTCATAGGAACCACATCAAAATCAATGGAATCCTTATACGGTCCAATCTCAAAATCCACACGCACCATGTGATTTACCTTCATCTCACCATTATCACTCAACCACTGAATATAATATGGATGCGCGTGCGGTAGATACTTCAGCTTCAGCTTGGCACACAACTCCTTGCTTGCTAGATTGCGACAACTCCCGCCATCAATAATGACTTTGCAAGCTTTATCAGGACCAACTAGTGCCTTTGTTTGGAACAAATTGCAGCGTTGAGTAGATGCACTCGGCTGCACATTAAGAGCACGATGTGACACAACAATAGTGCGAGCTTCAGACGAAAAAGCATCTACACCATCACTGTCATAATCATCATCTTCTGGAGCATATGGATCAGCATCATCTCCAGTCTCATAATCATCATGGTCATTAATGATCATCACCTTTCTGTTAGGATAATCTCTCTTGAAGTGACCCTTTCCTCCACATGTATGACAATTCATATCGCGGTTACGCGTCGTAGACATGCTAGAACCACTTGTACTAGCAGCAGGTTCGGACTTCTTTGTGTTGGACACATTGGAGACCGACTTGCTAGATGAAGTAGGAAAAGGTGCGGGGCGCGAAGATGGCGCCGGTGCCATAGAGAGAGGCGTCCTAGGCATATACCGCCCAGCTCCAGTAGCACGTCCTTTGACTAGCGCCTCATCAGCCAACTGTGCTTCAGCTTCTCTTGCATGATGTAGCAGCTGATTCATAGTAGTGTAACTTTGATAACGAACAATGCCTTTGACATTATACTTCAAACCATGTAGGAAACATTGCATTGTCATCTCAAGTGACTCACGGACACGGCCACATTGCATAAGCATCTCCATCTCCATGTAATAAGCATCAACTATCATAACACCTTGTCTCAAGAGGGTCAACTTATCATATATAGATCGCAAATAATTAGTGGGAACGAAACGAGCTTGCATAATGGCCTTCATCTCGCGCCATGTAAGAACTGGCAATTCATTATCTTCCTGACGAGCACGTGTAACTCCATCCCACCAACGCAATGCATAACCATCAAATTCGGAGGAAGCAAGCTTAACCTTCCTATCTTCAGTATAGTCATGTAGGCGCCATAACTTCTCAATCCTCAGCTCCCAAGTAAGGTATTCTTCAACATCAGCACCTCCTTCAAATTTGGGTATTGAGAACTTTGGCTTACCCAAACCATCGTCTTGCGGTTGTGGAGGGACACGGCGAGCTCCGAGTTCAACAAAGCCACGACCACGGTTACCACGTCCAACACCATGACCAGCACCACGCGCTTCATCTTGAAGCTCAGCATCTTCATCTTCAGGTTGTTGTTGTTGTTGTTGGGTCAAATTCTCAACAGCTAAAGTCAATGCTTGAATATTGCGCTGAATATCCGTCATTTGATCTTGCATTGCATTGACGGTCTCATTAGTAGTATCCAGCTTCTTGGCGACCTCCTGAACGGTCCCCTTAAGTTCTTCGTCCTGATCGCGGAACTCACGTCGCATCTCATTACGAAGAGCTTCATACTCCCTCCATGTCATAACATCAGCTGCATCCTTGTTTTTCTGGTTAACAATTTTTCATCACTAGAAGACATTGTTAGTAGATTAGTGCACTAAAACAAATATATATAGTGGTACTCTCACAACTCACTCGAAACTGATAAGAAAAGGTAGTCTTACCGCTCCAAAGTGAATTAGTATTGCTTACCACTTGTAGTGATGGCTAGTGCACGGATGTAGCGAAGCAAATATCAAGGGTATAAGAACAATCACATGATAAAGCAGGATATATGTGGGGTTGTAGGTAGTCTACCTATTTGCACCAATAACAAGCTCTAGCGCTGACCGTAGAACAACCGATGATACTCACCAAAGGCGATAAATGTGGCAATGCAACTATTTGGATGAAAAGGTTGCAATGCACCCGAGAGACACTAGGAAAGCTCAATGGGACATGCACAGGATTGCTCAACTACAGGTGCAGGGAAGTAAACTTAGGCCTTCACTTGATTCTACTAGCACTTCACTTTTCTTTTTGGATTTTCTTTTTATCACACGCAACACTTGTAGCTCTTTTCGCTTTTTTTTTTTTGCATTTTATGACACAACTTGATGTGGCCTAAGGGCTAGGGTGTGCCCAGATCCCACGAATTTGACCAAGTGAGTGGATGAATGAGGGGGAAGAGGATGAAGAACACAAGATCCAAATAAGAACACACACACACAACCCAACACAAACCAATTTACTCCCTTGGTTGGTTAGACCAAGCCAATAGAACCACTTCTTAGAGAGACCCTTGGGTAGAATCTAAGAAGTGAGAGATTGGTGATGGAGATCCAACTAGAACTTAGATGAAAGAGGTAGAAGCCTTGAATCATCCATGAAGAGCAGAAATCCCTCAAGAGTGCCTTGATACAAAGAACATAGTTCTAGGGAGACAAAGCTCAAACTAGTTTAAGCCTAAATCTTGTCTAACCCAAATCTGGGGAGAGGGATGAGGTACTCATAGGTCCAGATTTGTACAGGGGTAAAATGGGCATTACAGAAAGTATCCTGGTCCATAGATGATAAATCAACGGTCTGGATGAAGTCAACTTGGGTGTGGCAGGCAGTGCCGGCGTGCACGGGGCGGCAGTGCCGGTGGGGCCGGCAGTGCCGGTGGCATTGGGGCGACAGTGCCGGCCCTGGGTCTTCGTTGCGTCTTCAACAGGTGAGGCCGGTAGTGCCGACGTCTGGAGGCCGGCAGTGCCGGCGTCTAGGGGCCGGCAGTGCCGGGGTGTGCAGGCCGGCAGTGCCGGTGTCCAGGGGCCGGCAGTGCCGGGGTGTCGAGGCCGGCAGCTCCGGGGTGACGAGGCCGGCAGTGCCGGTCCTGAGTGGCGGCCTCCGGCTGGAACTCTTCTTCTCCTCCTTCCTTGTCCAGCATCGGATCTCCTGCGACGTTCTTCTCTCGGGGCTCGTATCTGATAACACAAAGCATATCGGCATGAGGTAGCATTCCATCCAAAGTAGTTCCAAGATTGAGCGTCGAGAGGATTGAGTTCACCTTTTCATGTAGGGCTTTCACCCGAGCTCGAGTCATAGGTCCACTTGGGAGAATGGTTGGTCTTGATGTAGTGTCGCCCTTAGGCGGGGCTGCATCACAACTCCTTGTAACACGGCCAACAGATAATGCAAAGCACCAAAACCCTAATGAGCAGCCTGTCGAGCGGTAAAACTAGTCTCTTCTGGGGAAGTTCCTAGTCATTTATATCGAAAGGCTGTGGCTATGGTTGGAAACAAGCAAACTGTATGATATGTGTACTCGGAGTAACAAAAACTATAAACTAGATGATATTGAAACACAAACCCTAGACAATCTACTAGAAGGACGAAAAAGATACGCAAAAACAACTACAAAAAGCAACTAAAACTCGAAATTAGTGGAATCTAAGGCTATGGCAAACCCTAACCCTAACTTTTTATGGCTTCTTCTGGATACGGAACACTCACAACTCAACTATGGGGTCGATTGTGGATGACTTACCGAGGAAACGCGGAGCTCTGATACCAAGATGATAAGGGGTTGCCCGATCTTCTCAGTAAGCGACGGTGGATGTGATGAACACATGAAGAACGCAGCGGAGATAACACGGTGATGAAGAGGATGATAACTTCTATGGCGCTGACGAGTCTCTCGATCGATCCCTGTCTCCAATGCAATAGCTCTCAACCCTACAAGATATTCGCAACTCCACACACTTGCGCACGTAGCCGCCGACCACGAAGCGGTAAGTTGCAACCGTCTAATTCCCAATGGAACATCAGATCACACAAGACTTTCAGTAGCAAAACACCAAATCGATTCAGATCGGTGTAGAGATTCAATAGATTTGCAAAGCAATCAACTATGAACTAGGGTTTATCTTAAACGTGGTCTAAACCTAATTTGGGGGCGTCCTGGGCACTTATATAGGGGTTCAGGACGACCTGGGGTCGAAAAGATACATTAAAAACTGACCCAGATTGGATCTGGTCGAGACAGACTCGGACTCGGCCGGCGTGGGGGGCGGTCGACCGGGCCTGGGATCGGCCGGTCCGGTTTGGTCCGGGCCTGGGACCGGGCCATGACTGGGCAGGGGATGGGTGGCTCACTACACCCGTCGGATGGCGCAAGCGCTGGATCCGGTGGGCGCCGGGCGCACCCGGCGTGGGGTCCGGTTGGACCGGGCCTGGGACCGGGCAGGCCGGCGTGGCGGCCGGTCTGACCGGGCTGTGCACCGGCCTGGACTTGATCTTCCTCCCTCGCGCATGCCTCCCTCTCCTCCCTCGCGCTTCCTTGGGATATCTTCATGTCCAGCTCCATGTCCAGCTTCACATCCAGCTGCTCCTCTTCTCCTTGTCCGATGTTTTCTCCATCTTCGTACCTGATCATACATAAGTAACATGACTTAGGCAGTATAAAGTTATCATCGATCAAGGTACCACTTAGGAACAAATTCACCTGTTGTTTGAGTAGCTTCGCACGAGCTCTTGTCATAGGTCCAATCCTAACTTCATTGGACTTGAACTTCACGACAACATCGTCTTCATGTTGTAATGACGGAGGTAGTAGTTTGTTGGGATGTCCTCATCACTTGACCAGTCGAGAAAGGCTAGCCTGATAAGGTGCATCGGGAAATCTTACTGAACCAGTTTTATTTATGAAAAATAAAATAACTATTATTCATGAAATGAAAGAAAAGAAAATGCATTATTAAAAAAATCGCAAGTCAAGGCAGCGGTGCTTGCATGGGCTAATGAGCCGTGAGGAGAAAGGTACTACCTCCGATTCAAGGAATAAGGCGCCCTCGTTTTACGTGCTTTTCGTTTGACTAAGTATTACTTCAAATATATAAAGATTGTTTGTATAAAATTAACATCATTAGAAAGTGCTTTTCAATACGAATCCAACGATACTAATTACATATAATATAATCAAGATTTTGTTGCTCAATTTTTATGGTCAAAGTTCGTCTTGGAATACGCGTGCGCCTTATTCCTTGGGACGGAGGTCGTTAACTCGATTAATGTTTTGATTTTCTTACCGCTAACTTATTTATTTTTTTACAATCAATACCACATATATTCATAGAATAAATAGTACATGATAGAGATACATGAGCTGTTTTCAAAGATTACTAAATAAAATCTAAAAAAGGACTAAATCTTCAAGGTCTTCAAACTCTTTCTTCTTCCATGACACAATCTTATACTTATCTAAAACGGTAGATCTGTGAATACTGACGAAGGTTCTCCCATAATTTTAATTTGAGCTGCAATATCAAGGCTACGTGCACGCACGCAACTATTAAAGTAGTCAATCAACATCGGCAAGAGTACTCATTTCATGGCATCACTGCTAATCCGCATACTCATTATTGAAAAAATAGAACAGAAAAATAAGAGCTTCCTTCTAGGCAGGAGATGATGCATGCTTAGGTGCAAAATGTCTAGTTGCATGGGAAAAGGCTTGCACTCCTAGACAGTCAGGTGGACTAGTGTCAAGAATTTGGATGTACAAAACCTTTATCTGCTTCTGAGTTTAGCTACAAAACTCTGCAACATTGTAATACACCTTGGAGATTATGGATCTCATATCACTCCCATTCCCCTTTAGCCAATGCCCTCAAAGTTCCTTCTTAGGAAAGAATATTTACAAAAATCTAGACACTCTAAGAGCCATCACACAATGCAAGGTTAAAAGTGGACGCAACACCTTTTTCTAGATGGATCCTACCTAAACCACTAGCCAAGACACATCATGTCTTATTCTCTCACCACACTACCCCAAATGCCCTAGTCTCTGATGTTTTTCAAGTTGGGGTCCAAAACGGACCGAGGAATAGACTAACCAGGGCGGCTACTATCAAGCTTGCCTCTCAGCTGTCCTTCTTGTGGGTCATTCAGCTATCCCAGGAAAAGGACGAGAGAACCATGAACGATGGGAAAAGGTTCACAACAAAAGCATCATATCTTGCACTTCAAGACAATCATAGTGAGGACACCACCACAGCAATCTGGAAGTCCAGAGTACCGGGGCGTGTCAAGATCTTCGGCTGGCTTGTTCAGCTGGACAAAATCAACACCCACACAAGTCTACACCACAAGACCATCTTGGACACACCCTACTGATGCCCTAGATGCCCATAGATCATTGCGGATAGGCAGCATCTCTTCTTTGACTGTCCAGCAGCACATACAATCTGGCACAGAAACAGGATACTATCTCATCAGCAAACTTGGCAAGACATATTGCGATCACCACACACGCCGAACCTACCACACTCTACATGCCGACGGTCCTCCTCACCATTCTTTGGAAAATATGGGATGCAAGGAACGCTCTCATCTTTCGAGACCAAGTAATTCCGGCTCAAACCACAATCTCCAATGTAATAGCTGACCTATCTCGGGCTCTACCGTTTTAAAAACCCCTCCCTCAAAGAGGACGTCATGTCATGGAGAGACCACCTCTCCGCATGTAATTCTGTGACTTAAGACAGTTTCGAGTGCAATGAAATTCAGGTGGGGATCCTCCCCCCCCCCCCCGTGAATTTAAAAAAAAAACATCGGCAAGAGTACCAACAGCAGTATACCATGGAAAAATAACCGAAAAACTTGGTCTTCGTCGCTGGGGAGCCGAGAGTACAAATCACCATTGTTGAGGACGTAGCAGCCGAGACAAATATTGCGAGGAGACTCCTCGCGGCTACCATGAGAAAAGATCCAAAACCGATATGGCGAAGCAAGATCTGGATGCACATATCTAGAGAATTGTAATCCTCCAACACCACTATTGACGTTGAGGCCAATACTAGATGAACACCAAAACACTAATCTACTTTATTGAAAACACTACTTTTATGAAAAACTCTACCATAAATTGTGTTCCCCCACCCCTCCCGATACCCGTGAGGCCGGCCAGAGGAGGGGGACCGATCTATGGTAGAGACCGAGGTGGAGGTCGAGTTTGTAAGAGCGATTTATAGGAGTGTACGTGCTTCGCTTCCACATTGAAGCTAATGCTGGATATTGATGACGAAGCTTATCTTCATCGCCCACGTCTCAGGTCAAATTAAACTAACAGTACCACTACATGCGCACTTCAATGGCTCCAAAACTTATATGAATGCGAACGAGAATGCAAAAGAAGAGGTTACACTTTAACCACACACACACATAGTTCATGAATGAAGAGAGCAACACTGCAATGCACAATGATTAGTCTGCAACTTACAAGTAGTTTAAGCAGCAGAAAACTCATCAGCTGTACCACAAAATCGTTTGCTCTTTTATATTCAGTGATGGAAAATGTTCACAGTTATGTATCTGCTGTAACAGAAAATTCATCAGCAGTGCAGGAAATTTGTTTCATAATAGTAAAACCTTTAATTCCACAAGACTAGGTGTGTTATCATCATCAGTTTTTTTCACAAACCTAGAAGTTACTATATCTTTAAAATGTGAGCGCATATTTCTACCACTGATACTGCTGCAGAAAATCTGAACCTAACCATTTTAATCAACATGCCTAGTCTCAAGTATAAGCGTTGATACACCTTGACTATAAGCTGCTGGAAGACACAATAACCGATTTGGAATAGAAGCACATAGACATTTTCAATTTAGCATAATAAGGATTGATGTTTGGCACATGGAAGCATATGCTTCCTTTTATTTTGAAATGCATCTTACATACATTTTAAAATGTCAAAAAAAAAAAATTTGCACGTACATCTTCACGTGCTACACGCTCACAAAGTCATTTCATAAAAAATTGGCTTGTCGTGTGACGTGTATAAAAAAGACAAAAAAAAATCGGTGCTAGAAATAAGACTTTTCACAAGATAAATTTCCTCTGTTTTACATAGACCTAAAAAATATCCTTTTTTTGTGAAACTTGACGAGCAAACATTTATTGTGGAGATGTACATGTAGAATTTTTAGTCAACTTTTCAACACTTTGAAATATGTTTTTTGGTAGAGGGAGCATATGCACGCGGGAGCCAAATTGAGATTCTAGCATAAAAGAACATTCAGAAATTTGAGTTTATGTTAATAGTTCAAAATGCAGGAGTCAAATCCTACGCAAACAGGTTCAACAGATCAACGAGCAAGATGAAAAAAGAAAGACAGCTCCAGAGCTCCCTGCACCAAATATAACATGTATAAAAGAAACCAAAGACCTCTACCTGGTAGGGCAGTAAACAAAATATTGGATAAAAATACTGAATCTGTGTGTGCATCAGGCAACATATTTAGCGCGACCAAAAGAATAGATCACATGAACCGCAGGTGCTAACAGAATCATGATGGCACTACCTGAATAGTTAACATGTCATGAATAAGACTACCTAGTTCTCATGGACTCTTATCATTATCTTACCTAGGCAAAACAAACCTTACCAACCATTCTACATTGTGGACAGGGTCCTCCTCCTGGGCCAGCACACGATTAATTGATTGACTACCCTAACTATCTACAGACTTCTCCTGGTTTCTCTTTCAGCATTCAAAACAGCATCTTGCTACTGAACATCCTTGCCACCACACAGTAAGCCTCCACCATACCTTACAAGCCACATTTGTGCCACTGCTGCCAAAGCTCAGCATGTACTAACAGTGATTATTTTCCAGATTTTCAACTGTCATCGCTGCCATTTTTTCTTGAATCTTGTCTAACTCCACCATGAGCATGTTGCATTTTGCACTATCACCGCATATTTGTTTGCCAATGTCAGACACTTTACTCATTAACATTGCATATCTCATTGTATTATCTGACTGTTGTATCTCCAAGCATTTTTCCTTGTACTGTTTTAGCTGTTCATCATACTTGTCAGTCCATCTGGGCACTATGTATTTTTCTGGTATTTCACAGATTCCAAACTGTGTGAGAAGTCTGAATATGTGGCAGCACAGTATTCCATCCCTGGAAAATTTCGCGCATTGGCAATTGAATACATTGGTGCCAGGTTCAACTAGCACTTCGAATGAATTTCTATCATACTCTGGGTTCTCATAATTGAAAACCTTGTCCAGTCTATACGAAGCATCCCTTTGTATCTCCTGCACTTTGAATGCTGTAGAATGAAGCAGTTCCTTCTGCACTTTCAGAAATATTTGCCTTGTGTAAATATGTGCTGCATGCCTTTCTATTGGCTGCAATGAGAAGCATGAAGGTTCTGTTCCAGATTGTAATCCATCTTCCTCATCCATTTTTATTATCATATCTTGAATCTCCTCATATTTTTCTATGAACTTCTCTATTCTATCCTTGGGAAGCACATTCCCTTTGAATAATGAGATTGTCCCCTGGCTACCTCCAGCTGACGCGATAAAAGGATAGAAATCTTCTCTGAAATAAACAGGCGCCCACTTTTTCCTTGTTTGCCACATGAATTGTAGGTACTCATTTTCACTTGCATCATATCTCTCGATGAGTGCACTCCATCCTTCTTCAAATTCTGTTTCTATCAGTGAATTGTCAACTAAGTTATCCAGCTCTCCTTTTATGTTGCCCCTTGCTGCCAATGCTGCTAGCTTTTCCTGTGCTTTCCCCATTACATCCCATTTGCAAAACCGGTGCCTCACTTGTGGCATGACCTCTGCAATTGCTTTTGCCATGTCTTCATCCTGGTTTGTTATGATTACTCTTGGCATGTTACCTCCCATCTCTTGCAAAAAAGTATGTAACATCCATTTGTAGGTTTCAGCTCTCTGATCTTGCAGCAAGGCACATCCTAACACGATTGTTCTTCCATAGTTATTTATACCAACGATAGGAGTGAAAGGCATATTGTGCCTATTTGTGCTACAGGTGGTATCAAATGATATGAAATCACCAAAGGTCTCATAATCCATCCTTGACCTTGCATTAGTCCAGAAAATACTCCTAACTATGTTGTCTCCATCTTTTTGCATAGTGTAGAAAAAACAGGGGTCCCGGAGCTGCAATTCCATGAAGCGGTTCAATGTTTTCTCAACATCTGAGTTTGCTTTTCTCCGTTGTTCTGCAGTCTGCACATTGCCTGCCTGTTTTTCTTCTGATGGTATTTTCCCAAAGCTTCCTCTCATTCTTTTTATAATCTTCATAATTTTTTTGGGAGGTACCCTACTTTGTTGAAGAACTCTTGAAAATGACCTTTCTTCAGCTGACATGTGTTTTTTGCTCAGTAAGAATTTAGCAAACGAAGGGCTTGGACATAAAGGATGGTTATGCTCATTCTGAACTGCTGTGAGCTCCCATTGTCCATTAACAAGCTTCACTATCACCTTTGCTTGGCAATTTGTCTTCTGTATAATATTTCTTTTCCTCTTCCTCTGCCTGTTAGGGTTGTCAACTAGCCTTCCTTTGCCACTCCTGTTGCAGTCTAGCTGAAACTTCTGTCTCTTGTAATTTCTTCCCCTAACTGCCACAAAACCAGTTTGGAGAGCATATGTGTTATAGAACTCGTGTGCATATTCGAGGGTTGGGAATTTCATTCCAACCTCTGGTTGCTTTGCAATATCCAGTACCTCAGGACTAGGATAGAAGAACCTCCCTGTTTCTTTTTCTGACTCACTGCCTGAGCTGCTGTCTAAGTCGCTTTCACTGCTTGTATCGCTGCTAGATGTTTCATTTATTTCCATAACATCATGCAACACATTTTGCTCTTGAGCATTCTGCAGTGAATGGTCCACGGAGTTGGTACTTTTCTCGAATTTAACTGCCGATATCCTTTCTGCATCTTCATCAATGACCTCTGTTGATTGTTCCTGCATGAAGTGCAAAATTTGTGTTAACCTACTATAAGTAGTATGTCATATTACATAGGAATACTACTTATATTTTGTTTAGCTTCCAAACCTGACAAATATCACTGCTCAGGTGTACTGTTCCTCGTCTCACTGGTTGTTTGCCAGCAGCGCCCTGTGTATTTCTTTCAAGTTAATACCAGACATTAAGTCATTCTAAGAAGGAAAGGTAAAAAAAGCACAGGCTTGAAATACCTCAAACAAGTTGCGTGCAGCGGCTGCTATAGTTTTTGCGTCACTCTTAGTGGCCTGTAATACAAGTATGTGTGAGGCACAGTATTTCACAATGTGTCGGCGCCTTTGTGGTAACTGTATCGCCTATTTGCTACACTAACACTACATTATCCACTGATAGATACACAGGCGGAAAAAGAAAGTGTTCAAGCACCTTTTCTCCATGCAGCTTTACTTGGCGCAAGGTGGGTACATGGGAACCATCATCGCCAGCTACAATATATATCACTCTCTTGTTTGTGGGGTTCTCTGCGATCTTCCCTGAATTGTTGGATTTCGCAACCTTTCCTGTCATGACAACCTGGAACCAAACACAGTTTACCAAAGTTATACAGAATTCCAAGTCTCGACGACGAAGGTTTCAAGTAATCTTACTCCTCTGGGATTGGCTGTGGGAACAGCTCCTGTCACTTGCTCAATGTGATTATCCGCTGCAAGCGTCGGTAGCTCGCCATCCATTTGAACACCCGACTGTTCCAGATTTGGGGACTTGGCCACCTGAAACAAAAGCGCAAGTATCACACAAAGTTGCGCAGGAACGTTATCCTTTTGCGTATACCGCATAAATGTTGGCGGCGGGGATTGTATATACCTCCATCGCCAGTATCACCGCCGCGCCGCGTGCGCTTCGGCAGAAGAGGACTAGGGTTCTAGATCCAAATTCCCATTAGCAGAGGGGAGGGGCGAGGGGTTGGATCCGTGTCCCGTGCGGATGCTAGGGTAAGGTGAGGAGATGAGGGGTAGATTTGACCTGGTTGGGGAGAGAGCAGACGAAGACTGCTGCCGCCGCCGCCGCCGCCGTTGTTCGGGCGGCGACGAAGAAGGTATTGACGGGGCTGGACAGGGAAGGAGACTGCTGCTGCTGAGGAGAGAGAAGACTGCAGAAGGGTTATCGTGCGCTGTCTGCTGTGTCGCAATCGAGTAAACATCCACCGATTAGCTATCTAGTGCACAGCTTATTTCAAAACATAAATTTTGATCAGATATATGAGAAAATATCCATCTTTTATGATATTAAAGGGCATATATAGTACAGTATAATATTGATAATTTAGGTTTTTTTTGGATGTTGCAAGTTTAATACTTCCTACGAATTCATACTAAGTGCTGCGATTTTAGTTAAAATTTAAACTAAAACCACGACACTTATTATGGATCAAAGGGTGTAGTTCAGTTTCAAGTACGGAAATCTCAGAGAGCCTAGGAAACATGTGGCCCAATTTTTTGTTGTTGAAAAATTTAACTATTTACATCACAAAATTCTGGATAAAGTTTACAAGTGCCTATGGATGTTTACCATGGTTCATACCAGACCTTAACAAAAATGATAAATGTGAATACTAAAAAAGAAACTCTAATGCCTACTTAAGCAAAAAAAAATCATTTTTTTGTATCCCTATATATGATGTATTTTTTAACAAGATTTTACATGTTCATGAAATCATCTATATATCTCCCTAACAAAAATTTCCTAAATGTTCACTTAATTTGATTAATACTCAGACATCTAACTATATGTGGAGTGATGAGGAAGGACATAGAAAAATCCACCTGGCTAATTGGCCTTCCATTCGTATGAAAAAAGAATATGGTGGTTTAATTTGGGAATATCCAATTTATAGGATTTAAATTTATGTTTAATGGTTACTTGGGTGAAAATATACGATCATGCTCGATGGTAGCTTGTGGAAGAGAGTTCTAGATGCTAATTATAGTACAAGAAACCCAAATACCCTTTGTTGTCACGACACAAACTCTTCCGTGTTTTGGACGGGTTTGATGTGGGCCTCAAGAGCAGTTAAATTTGAATATAAATGAAAAATAGGTAGTGGTGGATGAGTTTGTTTTGTGAGGGCGCGTGGTTTGCTATGTGCCCTTGCCAACCAATATTGGTATTTTGTTTCAAATCAGCAAACTCAAACTGTTTGCTTCCCTTTGGGATGTACATTAGTTGAGATGTGACTTCAGAAGAACTTCTGCTGACCACATGATGGAGCAGTGGATGAAGATTGTAGATATTGCTAGTAGTATTTTGTTTAATGACTCAGAGGATCAATTAATTTGGAAATATGATTTTAAAAGAATTTGTTCTTCTAAGTCTCTTTATGCCATTTTTAATTTTAGAGGGTCCAACCCATTTATTTGCATGCTGTTTGGGATCTTAAGATACCTCTGAGGATTCAAAATTTCTTGTGGTTATTCTCCCCCAAATAATTCTAACTAGGGACTCTCGAGGAAAAGGGGCATTCTGAAACTTTTGGAATGCACTCTTTTTAAAGAGATAGAGTCGGTTAATCATTTGTTCTTTGACTTCTTAGTTTCTAAATTATTATAGTTACATGTCTTTGTGGTCTATAATGTGATGATTACAGATTTCATCTCTTTGGCCCCAAACTGGTTATGCAATAAGAAATTTATGCAGCTCAATATGATTTCAGCTGCTATTGTTTGGAGCATATGAAATAACGGGAACAAGCTGGTCTTTAACTGCAAAACTTGGATATCTATGAAGCGAGGTTTGGGGGCTAATTCTCGTCTTACATGCGGATCTGAATGTTCCTTTCAAAGACCAGAGCCCGGGAGCTAGTAGACCAGTTTGAGGCAATCCTAATCAGAAAAATAAAAAACCTGTTGTTGCTGATGCCGGAGGGAGCTACACCTCCTTTGGCTATATATCAACCTGGAAGACACCTCTTCTCAACTTGATGGTTGTGCTTCTGAAGCCTATCTAAAGGAGCACCCGAAGGAAGTGGATGGAGTTCATGTGTGATCATCGGTTGATTGGAAGCTGGGGATGATGGAAAGGTACTTAGTCTCCTTCTTAGGCTTTCATAGTATTTGTTTTGCCTTCTATGTCCAAAGTCTGTGATATCGTGAGGCTAGTTCGAGTTTAATTTGCACCGCTTTGTCTTGTTCTAGACATCGGGGTGAGCAAAACTTTTCTCACTTTTACTTTGGTATGTTTGAAGAATTTGGGCTCGGAACTATTTGGGCTAGAGATTGCCTTCGGCTTGCTGCTGTAGGTTTTGTTTCAACGAAATAGTGACATGAACGATCCTCGTTTTTCAAGATAATGCCATTAAAAAAGTTAGTACTCTAATTCATTTATGTTGAACTAAAGATGGCAGGGAGTGCCCTCATGTTAGCTGACGAGGGTGCTCCTCGGCAATGCCCACCTTTTGAGGCTTAGGGTTGATGGAATCTGATAATGTGTGAAGCACACGTCCGTTGGGAACCCCAAGAGGAAGGTGTGATGCGTACAGCAGCAAGTTTTCCCTCAGAAAGAAACCAAGGTTATCGAACCAGTAGGAGATGAATGCCACGTGAAGGTTGTTGGTGAAGGAGTGTAGTGCAGCGCAACACCGAGGATTCCGGCGCCAACGTGGAACCTGCACAACACAATCACAATACTTTGCCCCAACTTAACAGTGAGGTTGTCAATCTCATCGGCTTGCTGAAAACAAAGGATTAAACGTATGGTGTGGAGAATGATGTTTGCTTGTAGAAAACAACAGAGAACAGAGATTGCAGTTGATTGTATTTCAGATGTAAAAGAATGGACCGGGGTCCACAGTTCACTAGTGGTGTCTCTCCAATAAGATAACTAGCATGTTGGGTGAACAAATTACAGTTGGGCAATTGACAAATAGAGATGCACATACATATATCATGATGACTACTATGAGATTTAATCAGGGCATTACGATAAAGTACATAGACCGCTATCCAGCATGCATCTATGCCTAAAAAGTCCACCTTCGGGTTAGCATCCGCACCCCTTCCAGTATTAAGTTGCAAACAACGGACAATTGCATTAAGTATGGTGCGTAATGTAATCAACACAAATATCCTTAGACAAAGCATTGATGTTTTATCCCTAGTGGCAACGACACATCCACAACCTTAGAACTTTCATCACATCGTCCCGAGATTCAATGGAGGCATGAACCCACTATCGAGCATAAATACTCCCTCTTGGAGTCACAAGTATCAACTTGGCCAGAGCCTCTACTAGCAACGGAGAGCATGCAAGAACATAAACAACACATATATGATAGATTGATAATCAACTTGACATAGCATTCAATATTCATCGGATCCCAACAAACACAACATGTAGCATTACAAATAGATGATCTTGATCATGATAGGCAGCTCAGAAGATCTAAACATGATAGCACAAGAGGAGAAGACAACCATCTAGCTACTGCTATGGACCCATAGTCCAAGGATGAACTACTCACGCATCGGTCCGGAGGCGGGCATGGTGATGTAGAGCCCTCCGGTGATGATTCCCCTCTCCGGCAGGGTGCCGGAGGCGATCTCCTAAATCCCCCGAGACGGGATTGGCGGCGGCGACTTCTCTGGAACTTTTTCCGTATCGTGGCTCTCGGTAATAGGGTTTTCGCGACGGAGAGTTTAAGTAGGCGGAAGGGCAGAGTCGGAGGAGGCACGGGGGCCCCACACCATAGCCCGACGCGGGGCCCCTCCTTGGCCGCGCCGCCCTATGGTTAGGGCGCCTCGTGGCCCCACTTCGTATCCTCTTCGGTCTTCTGGAAGCTCCGTGGAAAAATAAGACCCTGGGCGTTCGTTTCGTCCAATTCCTAGAATATTTCCCGTGTAGGATTTCTGAAACCAAAAACAGTACAAAACAGGAACTGGCGCTTCGGCATCTCGTTAATAGGTTAGTGCCGGAAAATGCATATAAATGATGTAAAGTGTATATAAAACATGTGAGTATTGTCATAAAACTAGCATGGAACATAAGAAATTATGGATACGTTTGAGACGTATCAAGCATCCCCAAGCTTAGTTCCTACTCGCCTTGAGTAGGTAAACGATAACAAGGATAATTTCTGAAGTGACATGCTGCTATCATAATCTTGATCAATACTATTGTAAAGCATATGAAATGAATGAAGTGATTCGAAGCAATGGTAAAGACAATGATTAAACAAGCTGGATCATATAGCAAAGACTTTTCTTGAATAGTACTTTCAAGACAAGCATCAATAAGACTTGCATAGGAGTTAACTCATAAAGCAATAAATTCTTAGTAGAAAGTTTTGAAGCAACACAAAGGAAGATATAAGTTTCAGCGGTTTCTTTCAACTTCAACATGTATATCTCATGGATAATTGTCAACACAAAGTAATATGATGAATGCAAATAAGCAAGTATGTATGAATCAATGCACACAGTTGACACAAGTGTTTGCTTCTAAGATAGAAAGAAGTAGGTAAGCTGACTCAACATAAAGTAGAAGAATGGCCCTTCGCAGAGGGAAGGATGGATTACTATTTTTGTGCTAGAGCTTTTATTTTGAAAACATAGAAACAATTTTGTCAACGGTAGTAATAATTCATATGTGTTATGCATAAGACATCCTTAAGTTGCAAGCCTCATGCATAGAATACCAATAGTGCTCGCACCTTGTCCTAATTAGCTTGGATTTACATGGATTATCATTGCATAACATATGTTTCAACCAAGTGTCACAAAGGGGTACCTCTATGCGCTCTGTACAAAGGTCCAAGGAGATAAATCACATTTGATTTCTCGTTTTTGATAGATCTCAACTAAGGACATCCATACCGGGACAACATAGAAAACGAGATAATGGACTCCTCTTTAATGCATAAGCATTCAACAACGAGATAATATTCTCATAAGAGATTGAGGATTGATGTCCAAACTGAAACTTCCACCATGATTCATGGCTTTAGTTAGCGGCCCAATGTTCTTCTCTAACAATATGCATACTCAAACCATTTGATCATCATAAATCGCCCTTACTTCAGACAAGATGAACATGCATAGCAACTCACATGATATTCAACAAAGGTGTAACAGTTGATGACGTCCCCAGAAACATGGTTACCGCTCAACAAGCAACTTATAAGAAATAAGATACATAAGCTACATATTCTTTACCACAATAGTTTTTAAGCTATTTTCCCATGAGCTATATATTGCAAAGACAAGGAATGAAATTTTAAAGGTAGCACTCAAGTAATTTACTTTGGAATGACAGAGAAATACCACATAGTAGGTAGGTATGGTGGACACAAATGGCATAGGTTTTGGCTCAAGGTTTTGGATGCACGAGAAGTATTCCCTCTCAGTACAAGGCTTTGGATAGCAAGGTTGTTTGAAGCAAACACAAGTATGAACCGGTACAGACAAAACTTACATAAGAACATATTGCAAGCATTATAAGACTCTACACTTGTCTTCCTTGTTGTTCAAACACTTCACCGAGAAAATATCTAGACTTTAGAGAGACCAATCATGCAAACCAAATTTCAACAAGCTCTATGGTAGTTCTTCATTAATAGGTGCAAAGTACATGATGCAAGAGCTTAAACATGATCTATTTGAGCACAACAATTGCCAAGTATCAAATTATTCAAGACAATATACCAATTACCACATGAAGCATTTTATGTTTCCAACCAAATAACAATGAACGAAGCAGTTTCAACCTTCGCCATGAACATTAAAAGTAATGCTAAGAACACCAGTGTTCATATGAAACAGCGGAGCGTGTCTTTCTCCCCCACAAAGAATGCTAGGATCCGAGTTTATTCAAACAAAAACAAAAATAAAAGCAAACAGACGCTCCAAGTAAAGCACATAAGATGTGACGGAATAAAAATATAGTTTCACTAGAGGTGACTTGATAAGTTGTCGATGAAGAAGGGGATGCCTTGGGCATCCCCAAGCTTAGATGCTTGAGTCTTCTTGAAATATGTAGGGATGAACCACGGGGGCATCCCCAAGCTTAGACTTTTCACTCTTCTTGATCATATTGTATCATCCTCCTCTCTTGATCCGGGAAAACTTCCTCCACACCAAACTCAAAACAAACTCATTAGAGGGTTAGTGCATAATCAAAAATTTACATATTCAGAGGTGACATAATCATTCTTAGAAACTTCTGGACATTGCCCAAAGCTACTGAAAGTTAATGGAACAAAGAAATCCATTCAACATAGCAAAAGAGGCAATGCGAAATAAAAGGCAGAATCTGTCAAAACAGAACCATCCGTAAAGACGAATTTTTAAGAGGTACTTAACAGGCTCAGATGAAAAATCTCAAAACTAATGAAAGTTGCGTACATATCTGAGGATCACGCACGTAAATTGGCAGATTTTTTTGATTCTTCTACGAGAGAGATCTACGCAAATTCTTGACGGGTAGAAATACGTTTCTGTCTGCAGCAATCCAAATCTAGTATCAACTTTACTATTAGAGACTTTACTTGGCACAACAATGCAATAAAGTAAAGATAAGGAGAGGTTACTACAGTAGTAACAACTTTCAAGACTCAAATATAAAACAAAAGTGCAGAAGTAAAATAATGGGTTGTCTCCCATAAGCGCTTTTCTTTAACGCCTTTCAGCTAGGCGCAGAAAGTGTGAATCAAGTATTATCAAGAAAAGAAGCATCAACAGAGGAATTTGGAGTTTTCTCAACTATGCATTGTATCTTATCTATGTAAGAAACTCCTTTTTCATTACCTTTAGGCTTACTATCCTCCTCAAATAAATTTTTAGGAACAATCCAAGCAAAATTCTTTTCTAGTGCCTCATGCATTCCCATGAGTTTATGAGGTATTGGTATTTTCATCTCCCCCTCATAGTTGGTTTTATTAATATATTTTAGCCTATCCTTTTCCCTCTTTTCAAGGATTCTTGCAAAATTGGTAAAACACCCGAGCATTTTATGTCGAATAAAAACTTTCATAGCTTCTCTAGCTACATCACCAAATTCTTTAAGAAGGGTTTCTAAAACAAAATCTTTCTTCTCTCCTTCTTCCATATCACCAAGTGTAAGAAACATATGTTGCATTATTGGATTAAGATTAACAAATCTAGCTTCCAACATGTGCACTAAAGAGGCGATAGCAATTTCATAATTAGGAGCAAGTTCTACCAAGGATCTATCTTCAAAATCTTCAGCCTTACTAACATGAGTGAAAAATTCTTCTATATTATCTTTTCCAATGATAGACCCACTTCCTACCGATATATTTTTCAAAGTGAACTTAGGATGAAGCATGATGAAATAAACAAAAGGCGAATAAAGTAAATGCAAGTAACTAATTTTTTGTGTTTTTGATATAGAGAAAGCAAACAAGACAAATTAAATAAAGTAAAGCAACTAAATTTTTTGTGTTTTTTATATAAAGAAGCAAACAAAACAGGAAATAAAATAAAGTAAAGCAAGACAATAACAAAGTAAAGAGATTGGATGTGAGAGACTCCCCTTGCAGCGTGTCTTGATCTCCCCGGCAACGGTGCTAGAAAAAGAGCTTGATAACGCGTGAAGCACACGTCCGTTGGGAACCCCAAGAGGAAGGTGTGATGCGTACAACATCAAGTTTTCCCTCAGAAAGAAACCAAGGTTATCGAACCAGTAGGAGATGAAGGTCACGTGAAGGTTGTTGGTGAAGGAGTGTAGTGCGGCGTAACACGAGGGATTCCGACGCCAACGTGGAACCTGCACAACACAATCACAATACTTTGCCCCAACTTAACAGTGAGGTTGTCAATCTCACCGGCTTGCTGAAAACAAAGGATTAAACGTATGGTGTGGAGAATGATGTTTGCTTGTAGAAAACAACGAGAGAACAAAGATTGCGGTTGATTGTATTTCGGATGTAAAAGAATGGACCGGGGTCCACGAGTTCACTAGTGGTGTCTCTCCAATAAGATAACTAGCATGTTGGGTGAACAAATTACGGTTGGGCAATTGACAAATAGAGATGCACATACATATATCATGATGACTACTATGAGATTTAATCAGGGCATTACGATAAAGTACATAGACCGCTATCCAGCATGCATCTATGCCTAAAAAGTCCACCTTCGGGTTAGCATACACACCCCTTCCAGTATTAAGTTGCAAACAACAAACAATTGCATTAAGTATGGTGCGTAATGTAATCAACACAAATATCCTTAGACAAAGCATTGATGTTTTATCCCTAGTGGCAACGACACATCCACAACCTTAGAACTTTTACGTCCATTGTCCCGGATTCAATGGAGGCATGAACCCACTATCGAGCATAAATACTCCCTCTTGGAGTCACAAGTATCAACTTGGCCGAGCCTCTACTAGCAACGGAGAGCATGCAAGAACATAAACAACACATATATGATAGATTGATAATCAACTTGACATAGTATTCAATATTCATCGGATCCCAACAAACACAACATGTAGCATTACAAATAGATGATCTTGATCATGATAGGCAGCTCGGAAGATCTAAACATGATAGCACAAGAGGAGAAGACAACCATCTAGCTACTTGCTATGGACCCATAGTCCAAGGATGAACTACTCACGCATCGGTCCGGAGGCGGGCATGGTGATGTAGAGCCCTCCGGTGATGATTCCCCTCTCCGGCGAGGTGCGGAGGCGATCTCCTGAATCCCCGAGATGGGATTGGCGGCGGCGGCGTCTGCGGAACTTTTTCCGTATCGTGGCTCTCGGTAATAGGGTTTTCGCGACGGAGAGTTTAAGTAGGCGAAAGGGCAGAGTCGGAGGAGGCACGGGGGCTCCACACCATAGGCCGGCGCGGGCCCCTCCTTGGCCGCGCCGCCCTATGGTTAGGGAGCCTCGTGGCCCCACTTCGTATCCTCTTCGGTCTTCTGGAAGCTCCGTGGAAAAATAAGACCATGGGCGTTCGTTTCGTCCAATTCCGAGAATATTTCCTGTGTAGGATTTCTAAACCAAAAACGGCACAAAAC
>NC_061509.1:112128741-112197021 GCF_022539505.1 Lolium rigidum | reverse complement strand
ATCCGGCGTCATGGTGACATCGACAGCAGGTCTTGCAAGATTAATGCGATGATCTCTTTTGAAGATGGAGTCGAGGAAGACGGCGGTAGCAACTTCTGTGGCGTGTACGTTGGCGTGCGCTGAGAGTTTGCTTGACTGGATGTGCTTCTCACCTGCTATTGGGCGGTTTGGGAAGGCATTTGGTTTTTTTGGATGATGTGAGTTGGTGCATTGTCACCCTCTTCATCCCACTGCAGGTTTAGTGAGGTGACTTCGAGGTTGATATTTTGTATTGTTCTTGTAAGGTTTTGTGAATAATCTAATAAAAAAATCATGTGTATCCTTTGGATGCAGAAGCTGGGGTGATATTTCCCCCATTTCGAAAAAAAGTCATTTGTATAGTATAGGACATTCCACACGTTTTGATATCAATAATCTGTTTGTGATTTAGGGAAACGGGTTTTCTTAGCCATCTGTGAAGTGAAGGTGCATCACCCAACATTCGATAGTTATGGATATGTTTACCGTGTGTGACGGGCAATTTTACACATGTGTGTAGGCATTTATGTACTAGTGACACATGCCGTAATATGACATCATCTTTCCCCGACTACACCCATCATCACCACGTGGCAAAATGTGACACCTCCTCTTCCCAACTACCCACCCCCACCGCTCGCTTCCTTTCCTCCACCGAAAGATGCTTAGCCAAAAGGTGGCACACTTAGTTGTGACCGGTCAGTACGTCGATAGGACCGAGGCGGGAATGAGAACAAAATATATAAAGGACACAGTATGGCACCACCTCTCCCCACCTACTACCACACTGCTGGCACGTAGCACCTCACTAAATATTTTTTGTCGGATGTAAGTTCGATGATACCGAGGTGGATAAAAGAAGGACATTTATCGAAGCGCCTATAAGAGGAGGGTACGAGATCTGAATACTCAGAAGTGCGTTGCAGGTGAAAGAGATGTAAGGCCGCCAAGGTTCAAAGGTGTCCATTTTCGAGAAGATTTGCCCACAAGAGTCATTTTCCAAGATGAAGGTGCTATCTTTTTCTATCAACCATCCCCTTTTATGCATGAGTAAATTAGGCAAGTATTGCCAATATAGATATGAGAACTAAGAATCTATTTTTTAGATCCGTCCTCGTCTTGTTGAACATAATATGGGTCAAAATTAGATACCATAAGGTACAATTGTTAGTTTGGTTCGTTCTTGTCTTATCTAAAGAATTTCCTTTTATAGCTTCTCAATGTTAAGAAAGAACACACTTAGCGGACTATTTATAAAGTTCGAATTTGTGTGTGTTCGTCATAGTTCCTTCACGTTGATAGATTTTTATTTCTACTATTGGGATAGGCTTTTGAAAGGGTCATGTGAAATAATGGACTGGGTACGTGTACCAAAGTACAAAATTATTATCATGTCGTTGAAAATTCTTCTTACAAAAATAGAGAATGATACGAATTGATTATTTTTCCTATTGAGTTGCCGAGGTCTGATTGATATAAACATATTATGTGACTGAAATGATTGAAAATAGGGTATCAGTGATTAATAGGGAAAAATGTTACTTCTCGGAACATTGGTGCTTGTAAGTTGTAACACCAAAGTTGTTAATTGGAGCTAATTCAAACTATGAATGAAATTAAATCTCTATTTACAACGTATATCTAAACATCACTGAAAAGAGGCTAATTATTGTCTTCTTTAATAGAGAATATGCTGCCTCAAGAAAATCTAGACACATTAATATTAGGGGCTAATTAACGTTTTCTTTAATTCAGATGTTGCCTCAAGAAAATCTAGACACATGAATAGTATACATTTGTCCAGATATAAAAAACTATGCGAAAGATGGCATGTCCCTAATGCTCCATCATGCTTCTATGAAAAGATCGTGGCCTTTTAATTTACTCACTATAGTTTTTCGTGCAATGGTAAGAAAATCGGTAATTGTTAACTGGTCGGTCGGCTTGGGAGTAGCGATTAATCAGAATTCGAACGATTAACTGATTTAATCGGCTATTAATCGGTGTAACCTACACAAATTAGCACATAAAAAACAGTTTATATAAGAAAAATAATAGTCTATGAGCCTCTATATGTCGACCCTACTTCTATATAGCCTAAAATCTCGAGAAAAACATGTATGCTTCTTCTCCAGTGACCTAATCTTCAAGGTCACGAGCGAATCGAGATCCACTAGTCGAAGCCGCATTTTTCCTTCCACTTCTTATCCTCTCACCTCTCGAAGTTTATCTTCTCCCACAACCTACCTAGGGTACGACCCCTCTTACACCTCAACCACCTAACCTATCGAAGGCGCTCTTGAGCTCCTGCACGAGCTACTCAAGGTGGTCGAGCTCCTGTATCTAGGCAACTGAGAGTAACTGGTCTGGGAGGGCAAGGAACTAGTTGGTGATAGCGGAATTCGAGTTGGAGGCTGCAATCAAGCGGGGCTTTGCAAAACTTACTTTATTGGGGAGGGGTAGCGCCTGTACTAGCTATATGCATTGAAAAATTTATAACTTTTTTGACCAAGTGCAGTAGTTATTCGGGAATATACCTAGGAATCGGACTTTCGGTACGATTAATCGGGCTAAAAGATTAACACAAGAGATTAATGGTAATCGACACGGTCAGGCCCCTAGTAGCGATTAATCGGCCTAGTAATCGCCGAATCGGCCTAGTTTTTGAACAGTGCTTTTGTGCGATCCAGGAATCTCAACATGAATTTTAGAGGAAACGGCACAAACATTTGCAAGTACACCATATCACCCGACAAAGGTTAAGCTATCACCCCGGCATGTCATGACGCTACTGCTAGGCTTGCTTCTGAAGTGTATCAGCTGAATGCCATGGTCGCAAGACGACTGCCGCTGCAACTCTGATGTCGTTGTCAGGATCCTCTTTGCAATCGTCGACCAGTGCCTTTCCCACCTCCGTGTTATCATTGGACCAGCACCACGACATCCGAAGGTGATGTTCCCCTTATGTTTAATTTCTATGCTTATGTTCATATTATTATTGGAATAAAAATCATACTTATTTTAGTCACGCTTTAGTAACGCATGCCACAAATTTTCTAGCATTATTTGAAGCAATGCAACACCGCAGATCTTTTTGTTCCCCATATGTCTTCTATTTTATTCATGAGCAAAATATCTCATATATGTTTTTTCACATCTTATTATTTCATAAATACTGCTATACCTAAAAAGGGCCATCAATGACATAGGGATGTCCAATCCATTTGGAGATTCATTTGAAAGAGGGAACTCCTTCTACATGAACAAACAGATAAGTTTCAACATTATTATGGATGCTATGGTGTCACTCTAGCGGTGCATACCGATACCCTATTTTCGACAAATTGTTCCAGTCCCTAGTACTCGATCGCCTTGAGGAGCTTAGTCTTAGCGACATGTGGGTCCGTGGCAACACCCCACTTCAAGTTGGAGAGTTGATGTCAACCATGTCGATGTTATCCCTAAGGTTTTCCTCCCTCTATGTCGCCACATTTGTCCTATGCCATTTTCCTCAGAATATCGCAGACCTTAACTTCCCAAATCTAATTGACCTCGGATCACAAACTATGAGAACACTCTCGAAGCCATGACCGGAACATGCCCTATTCTTCAGAGCCTATTCATAGATAGAAATTACTACTTCTGTCTCGTTTACATCAGGTCCTAGAGCCTTGTAAGTCTCATTGCGTGAGACTTATTGGTTGACCCATACAATTAGGTGATGGATTATGTCATCATCGTCGATTCTCCAAGCCGAGAAAAAATAATCCTCCAAGAGCAAGATAATGGTCCATGAATCCTACAAGTTCTTCGTTACCTTGCTTCTGCAGGATCATTTTTTCTAGGCTTGGAGAGTTGACGATGATGAGTTCATCCATCACATAGGTGTATCGGTCAACCAGCAGTTTAACACAATGACGCTTACAAAGCTCTGGAACTTGATGTGGACACAACGGAAGTAGTAGTTTCTGTCCATGAACATGCTCTAAACAATAGGACATGCCACTGTAATGGAGTGGAGTGATATATCTCATAGTTTGTGACCCGAGAGAGATTGAGATCCATATTATTTGGGAAGTTACGCCCATGAGATCCTGAGGGAAACAACATAGGCTAGAGGTGGCGATGTGGAGGGAGGAAAACCTCAGGGCAGATGGCATAAGGGTGGCACCAACTCTCCAGCCTAAAGTGGGGCATTACCGAGCACCTGCACGTACCTAAAACTAAGCTCCTCAAGGCGACCAAGGGCTGGAACCATCCGTCGAAGAAAGGGTATCGATTTTCATCATTGGGGTGGCAACATAGGGCCACTAGTAATGTTCAAGCTCCTCGGTTTGTTAATATAGGAGGAGTACCGTCTTTTTCAGATGAATCGCCAAATGGGCTGGACTTCCATGGGTGCAACACCAACCTTACCTCCCCTATTCGTCGCACTGGATCCTTCAGATCAACTGGCCTCAGGGTCGGTGGAGGTCGCTTCATCGACACCGACCTCCACGTCTTTGGCAAGGTTGTCGTCTTCGGATGAGCTGGATGGGTCGGCTGCTACTTCACCATTATCGACCCAACCTCCTATGGATGCCATAGTGTCTCAAGCTAAGACAGTCGTGGGATTTCCCCGTACACCTCCTCCTACCACGTCCATATTTACGGATGGTCTCACTCCGACTCGTCCCGGTGGGAGGTTTGGAGTGTCGGAGGACGGAGCTTCTGCGATGGATGAAGACTCCCTGATGAAAGCAATGCACCGCAAAGCATCACATATATGAAGGTCACAACATCACACCACCTCTTCCCACATACTACCACACCGTTGGCACGTAGCTTCTCACTAAATATTTTTTGTCGGTTAGTAAGGTCGAGGATACCGAGGTGGGTGTAAAAAATATATGGAAGAAGGACATTTATCGAAGTGCCTATGAGAGGAGGGTGTGAGGTCTGAATACTCGAAGTGCGTTTCAAGTGAAAGAGATGTAAGGCCGCCAAGGTTCAAAGGTGTCCATTTTCGAGAAGATTTTCCCACAAGAGTTATTTTCGAAGGCAAAGGTGCTATCGTTTTCTATCAAAAAACCCTTTTATGCATGAGTAAATTAGGCAAGTATTGCCAGTATAGATATGAGAACTAAGAATCTATTTGTTAGATCCGTCCTCGTCTTGTTGAACATAATCTGGGTCAAAATTAGATACCACGAGGCAAAATTGTTAGTTTGGTTCCTTCTTGTCTCATCCAACAGAATTTCCTTTTATAACTTTGCAATGTTAAAAAAGAACACACTCATCGGACTATTTATAAAGCTCGATTTTGTGTGTGTTCATCATAGTTCGTTGACGTCGATAGATTTTTTATTGCTACTATTGGGATGGGATTTTGAAAGGGTCATGTGAAATAATGGACTGAGTAGGTGTACCAAAGTACAAAATTATCATCATGTGCTTGGAAATTCTTCTTACAAAAATAGAGAATGACATGAACTGATTTTGTTGCCTACTGAGTTGCCTATGTTTGATTGATATAAACGTATTATGTGACTTGAATGATTGAAAATAGGGTATCGGTAGTTAAGAGGGGGAAATGTTAACTTCTAGGAACATTGCTGCTTGTATGTTGTAACACCAAAACTATTAATTGGAGCTAATTCAAACCAGTAATGAAATTAACTCTGTATTTACAATGTATATCGAAAATACCACTGAAAGGGGCTAATTATTGTCTTCTTTAATTGAGATGACGTTGCCGTGTAGCGAGTGTTTACGCGTGCACCGATGAACCACAAATGGTGTTTGTGTTGTAGCTCTAGGTTGGACGGTGAGGCGGCTCCATGGTAGGTTGTCGTTCTGGTTGGCTCATGTTTGCCGTGATATATGTTGTGTTGTGGCCTTTGTTGCTAGTGTGAGAAAATTAGCCCACCACCCCACCAACAACAATATGCTAGCCTGATTACCCCACCACCCCACCACCACCAACAACAACAACAAAGAGGATCTATTTGTAATTTATTTTATTTTTAGAGATCTTTATAATAATGTTGATGATTATCAATATATTGGTGGAATTTTCGCCAAAAAAAACAACAACAACAACATGCTACTCTAAGAACCTGGTTAGCCCACCACCCGGCCAAGAGTTGTTGAAAAACACACATGCGGGGTTGCCACTAACGCATTACCGACCTTGTCGGTGTCGATGACGTGCCGCCCTTGGGTGTCATTCCCTCCTTTTTTTGAACGGGAAGATATATTAACATTAACGACATTGTGGCTCCATAGATTAGAGCAAGATACAAGCATGAAAAGTGGCACAACTCACTAAAAGATAACAATAACACATGATTTCGACACCGAAGACTACAAAAGGGAACAAACGGCGATCGCCCATCCATCAACAAGCCGGATCCAAAAGTGCCGCAGATGTAGTCTTCAAAAGCATCTATGCTCCATACTAGTTGATGTCATGCGGGTGGCTTTCCCGACAATCTGTCTAGTGTTTGCATCTGAGGAAGGGGGTATTAAGTTGTAGATACTGAACATCCATCACCGAGCTCAATCTCAAATGTCCCTGCTGTTGAATCTGAGGAACCTTGACAGTAGCGTTGTCGTCCACTACCAGTGGATCAACCCGAACACACCATGCTTATCAACATAACAACATAGCCTTGTGCATCTAAACTTTGAAGTCAGATCTTGCTCAATTGTATATATAGCATTGCCAACTATTTGCCTCAGGGTTATATATAGAGTATGCGCATATAATTTTAATTCAGCATTCATGACCTCTCCATTGTGGGTAACAATTAGATCCCTAGTCCTTCCCTTAACTGACGATCCATGTGTGTGAATCCTATTGGTACTAGTTGAATGCCCGTGCGTTGCTACGGAATATAATAGATCGTTGAACAAAGTAGAAAATATGGCCGCGCATTGCGTCGAACTCGGTAGGTAGAAATCCACAAACAAAAGAAGACCAAGTTAAAATCCTTCAAACAACACAATGTTAATCTAAGTGCTATAATAAAGTTATATAAATACATATAAAAAGAAATAATTGACAGATTTGAAATATTTATTTAAGTGACCTGAACCTCCAAGCTTTTCTTTTGCTTAGGTAATCGTTCGAGCGCTATCTTCCTTTGCACCAACGTAATAAAGCATGAGGAGCAATATTCTGATATTGATTCACGTATATACATCTATAGATGAATCTATATTGAACACTTATCACGAATTCAGTTTTGTACATAAATTCTTCAGCCAATTGATGCTCTCGGGTCTTTTCCTTCATCCGCATCACCCTGCAGATTACTGTGTAACGTTTTGTTTCCTTGCTAAGCCCGAAGTCCAGGAACCAAGATATGCCTAACGTTGCTAGGTTCTCAAATAAAAGAGAGAAAAGAATGCTAATCGCTCATCCACTCTGGTTTCGATACAAGGTTAGGGAGTCAAGAGTAAGAAAACTATGAAGACTTCCCGTTTCTTGCAAGTCACATACTCCCGAAGAAGCAGATCCATCGTGGCTTTTATAGAGCCCATTGTGGCCGATGCTCGTATTCTTTCACCGACCAGTCATCTCAATTCTGCTTCGGTGTCGTGCTAGTTCTTCCGCAAGTGAAGAGAGTAGACCCCCAAAAATTCAGGTGCAGCGAAGCGCGGTATGACTTCCGTGACGAGGGCGGCATCAAGGCCTATTGGAAGCTACGCTGGTATGACTCCCGTAACGCGGACGGCGGTGGCGCCAACAACAAACCGGTGACGCTGTTGTCTCGGTTGCCGGGTCCTGCTCTTTGCCCTTGCCATGAATTGTGTTCGGCATCACGTATACGACATGCGCACAACTTGGTGCTGAAATATCATCCGATTTGCAAGAAGTGTAAGCGTTGACAATCTTAGAAAACTGGACGTATGCTCCTCTTTTGTGTTGTATCCCCGCGGATGTTCTTATTGAGTCGGATACGTTTTCACCGGACTCCGCGGTGTCCCGTGTCCCGCCGCCTAATGCTTCACAGGATCAGGCCTGCCTCGAATCATGGCGCCGCCGCCTTTTCTTCCTCCACCACTCTTCCGGCACTTTGACGCTGGCAAGTTCAGCCGGAAGTCGGGAGACTGATTCCGGGAGCTAGCCATCGGCGCCGGTACCGCTCGCCGTCGATCTCGCCGATAGTTGCGTTGCCTCGCTGACCAGCGTCCCACATGACTGCGTCCATGCACTCTCGTGTAAAACCACTAACAAGCTAGCACACAGTGGCGCACGCGCCAACACGATCGGAGTATTTTGCTTGAGATCGTGTCCTATTTTTTTGAGATGTGGGCGTTGTAGAGGAAGCTTACGATCGCTCAGCCACATGAGCTGAGTATGACCACGACGACCGGGTTCGGGAATTTAGGTAGTTTGCCCTGACCTGTCGGCTGTCGGAGACCCTTGTCGTCGTTATCTTCGTAAGACCGTACACGGATCTAGTTTGTATACGTCATTCGCCTCCTACCGATAGAAGAATGCTCCCATGAGAGATACGGAGCGGAGATAGTAGATTGTGATCCCACATCCGACGAGGTGGCACCGGGCGGCTCGCTCGGAAGAGGCCGCAATCACAACGTTCTTCGGAACTTACGCGACGACGCCGATGTCCCGAGGCTTCGATGCCGGTCGCCTCAGTTTGGCGAGCACGATGTGAAAGGATCCAACGCTCCTCGACGAAGAATCCTTCGCACAAGTCGATCGATTCCCGACTCAGCGGGGAAGACCGTGTGGATCGATGGATATCGGTGTATTTATGAGCCATCGAGGGGTTACGTCCACCTGGAAACCGGACTTCATACGTTTGCGTGCTAGTAACCGTCCTAGATTCTCGTGGAGTAAGGCAGAGTTCAGGTCAAGCTAGGAACGGATCACAGAGAGCCGCTCTCCTCCTTCCCGTTTCCTTTGTGGTCTCTGCCTCGCATCCTCCTTCTCCATGCTTGGCGCTGAGCACTTCCGAGACGCCATGGGCAGGGCCATGTCGTTCTCACGTTGGACCGCAGCTGCCATGGGATTGATGTCCTCGAGATGCTCCTCAAGGGAACGGGCGGGAATCATCTCTGCCTTGGGGATGAGCTGCGGGCGCGGACGCCAAGTCTAAGCCAGTTCTGACCGGTTGGTGGGGTTTTTTGTTTATTATTTATTACTAGGACAATGCCCGCGCGTTGCAACGGAAGCGTAAAAATATCCTTTGTTGGTGGTGTCGAGAAGATCGACACGTCATCAGAAGATCCGCTAGTTCACCTCTCTTCCCAGTATCATGGTATGGAATCTCGCCCCGAGGTTCCTTTTTAGTGGTGTCGTCTGTAACGACCCGAAAAAACCCCTTATTAAATTTTATTCGCGGCTCTTTTTCCGTGTCGTTCCGAAATCATCAGCATCATGCATATTTTTTACCGTAAAATTATTTTATTAAAACATTAGTTTGGTTGCCAAATTTACTTCTCTCTTTTATCCTCAAATTAAAACTATAATTTTCTAATATTTTGTGGTCCAAAAACTATTTTTAAAATGACTTTAAAGAAATCCGAAAATAAAAACAGGAAAATGTTTGGAAAAAAAGAGGAGAAGACTCCCATGCGGCCAGGCAAACCCAGCCCAGCCCAAACAAGCCCACCTGGCCGAACCCTAAAAGCCCCAACCGGAGCCCCATGGTCTTTTTGCTCTCCACCTCCCTGCCGTTGGCCCCTTTTGCGGAAATCCCCCTCAATCTTTTCTTTTTTCAATTTCAACCCCCACCAGTCTCTCTCTGACCTCTCTCTCACCCCGCTTGGAGGCAGCTCGAGCCCGAGACCCCATCGACCCGGACGCGGCGCGCCCCTCGTTCGCTTCCTCTCTCGCCCTCTCCTTCCGATGGTTGTCGCTCTTCCTCCTAGCCCCCCTCCCCGCGTCTCATTCATCGCTGCCCCATTACCGGTCGCGTCAATTTCCACCATCCCCTCGTCGTCTCGCCCCAGACCCGCTCGCGAGCGAGTGCATCCCCGCCAGCGATGCTCCGACCTCATCCTCGCGCCCGCGCCTCCCCTGTTTCCCGCCGCTGTCGTCCGCCACGCTCTGCATCTAACGGCGTCATCGCCGCTGTTCGACACAGCCCCGCCGTCGGCCTTCTTCCGCCGCGCAGCCGAGCACCACCGTCCCGTGCCCGAGCTCGAGGCCATGGCCTCCTCCAGACCACCCCACGTCGCCACTCATCTTTTCTTCCCCTTCCCTCCGAGCGGGCTTTTCCATTATGTCGGGGAGATGTTCCTTTGGATCAAATCGGAGTTAATTCCTTGTTGGCGGCTCACATTGTTCATTTCTCTCGATTCCAGTCGGATGCTATGCCAGATAATTCCTTCCTTGTTATTCTTGGAGGTGGCTTGCTGATTCTAGAAATCTGATGTATATAAACCGGTGGAGGAAGGTATAATGTAGTGATGTGGGACTATCTAACACGGCAAAATCCAAGGTATTATTTGTACGGGACGGATTTCATGAGAACGAATTTGCACGGCCCATTGAATTAATGTGAACCAGGCCACCAACGCATCCACACATGATTCGGCTTTTGTCTCATCGAGCGGAAGAAGTGTGAGAAAACTAATTTATTTTTCGGCATATATTGTCCTTCACATTGCAGTGGGATGCCAAATTTCAATTAGGCTGTATATAGACATCACACAGATCTGAATTGCAAATAAATAGGCTACCAGCTGTGCAGCAGCATTGCAAATGAAATCCTTTTTCTTCTCTCTGCCGCCGACTTGTACCTAAGCAGGTGAGCTGAAGATCCCCTTTCTTCTCTGGCAGTACGAAATCAGTTGGTCAGTCAGTCCGTGTATTACCAAACTTGGGAGGGAATGCATACGCGAGTTCACGCCGCTCGGTGTCCATACTTTCTCATATCAATCAATTGATTGATTCTCCCGCGGAAAAAAAAAATCAGGAAGTACCTACCAAAGACAAACGATCCGCATCAATTTAGGCACCTCCCGCTTCATCGTCGCTCCGTCAGGTCCCTTCCCACCATCGCGGCCGCAGGCGAATCCTCCAGATGTTTGCCGGACGCGCAAGCCAAGGCACTGGTCGTGTACCCCGACGGGCACAGGTCCACCCACTGGGCGGCACATCACCTGCCCCGCTCGCCTGCCCTGTCTTCGGTTCCTCCGCGACGCGCCTGAGCGCCCCACGCCAGCCTCGCGGCTCGACTTTCTTTCCAGTCTCGTATGTGCATTCTGTTTTTTTTCTTCTTTCCTTCCATCCTTTCTTTGGCCATCGTTCTAGTAATTTTAATCCACCTCAGGATACGACGGGTCAGCAGTGCATGCTATTTTGGGACACCTTGCTGATAATCCATGCAATTAGCTAGGTATATGAATAGGTGCAAGTCCGTACAATAAAGCGAGGTGGGATTATTGAACTATACTTTTTCGTCCTGTTATATTTTGGGAGAGAACCGGCAGGTGGAGGCCTGGCTCTGGTTCGTTTCTGAAGTGCGATGGGCCGACAACAAATGCTTTCCAAGGCCCACTCCGGACGGACGAGATGCAAACTGTTTCAGATTTACGAAGAAAACGAACCGGTACGCTAGTAATTTGGTGTATTATGTAATTTGGTGGGAGGGTAAAACGGTCCCAAAAAAAGCGTTGACGAAACTTTTTGGCAGAAACCTTAGCTCCTTTATTATTAGGTATAGACTAGCACAAATGCCCGTGCGTTGCAACGGAAAAATAAGTTAGGAATTCATTTTGAATACACCAGAGTTCTCATTCTACCGTCACGAATGATAGTTCATTCTTGGTTGTTATCTTTCCGCCCTCAAGAGCACACTATTAGGTTACCTTCGCAGTGTACGCGACATCGTGGATATATAGTTGGTCTTTACAGAGCCTTTGTCTTCAGCGATGATTAGCGCGTAATACACCTCGATGTCCTTGAACAAATCATCCTTGATTTAGTTGAATGTTCTTCCATTCGCAATGTGACTTTCAAGTTGGCCTCCCCAAGTTTGTTCATCCCTTCACCGGCATCGACGCCTGCCTCCAAACATTGAATTGACGAAGCTTCATCTAAAATGATGCCATCGATATCATTATTTTTGCTTGTGACTTATCTGCATGCCAGTCATAGAGCTACATCAAACTATCTATCGTGTCCCACTGCTGCACATGTACATCGGAGTAGATGAGGCGAGGATGGCCGCCCCGAGATCATTCAAAAATCAGCCAGAGGAAGCTTCTACGCTCAAAGAAACCTCTTGGGGGACATATTTGTGACAATGCGAACCTCCAGCACCGAAGCAATGCCCACGACAAGATATAGCCGAGTAGCGTCCTTATGTCCTCTTCTCCGGTGAAACCCAATGACACTGAGCTCTGGCGACTACGACCCATCGCTGGAGGAGGAGAACAGTGATCAAAGATTGTGGATTTCGTACTCGGTCACGAGGTGGATAGTATGTGACTGCACCACCGCCTCATGCGTAATATCAAAGCGCTCATCTCAGCGATGACCTCGCCGCGTCGATTTTGCTTCTGTCCTTCGTGGCTTGTTGGAACTCAGATTCGATGATCGGCAATAGATTGTTCCTGTATTTAAAGACTCATGAAGGGAAAATGACGACTTGGCCTAATCCGGATAAGAAGTTTGCGTGGGACTCTTGCCCAACAAGATCATGACCGATCATGAAAAGAATCCGAACCGAGCACGTATTGATTAGGTTGGCACATGGTATGATCGATGAACGGACGACGATCGAAGGAAATATGGACGAAACCAATATGATGGACCGAACCATGGAAACTTTTTTTAAAAAATCTGGTCTGCATTTTCTTCCATCAGTCGTACAGCAAAATTCAATTTTTATTTTATAAAATCTATACCTAATAATAAAGGAGCTAAGGTTTCTGCCAAAATTTTCGTCCAACTTTTTATTGGACGGATTTACCCTCCCACCAAAATACATATTACATCAAATTGCCACAATACCGGTTCGTTTGGTTATTTCCTTCTCCTCCACCGCATCTGTTTCCACACGTCGCGAGCAAGGTCACGGGAAAGGCCGTGGGTCAACACCGGCGTCGGAGGCTCACGGAAGCTGCAGGGACGCGGGCGCACGGAACTCGCCGTGGCCACATCCCGCACAGCAGCGTCGCCTGCGGGTCAACGCCGGCGTCGGAGGCTCACGGAAGATGCAGGGGCGCGGGCGCACGGAACTCGCCGCGGCTCCCCACATCCCGGCGCAGCAGCATCGCTCGCCGCGGGTCAACGCCGGCGTCGGAGGCTCACGGAAGCTGCAGGGGTACGGGCGCACGGAACTCGCCGCGGTCACATCCCGCGCAGCAGCATCCCTCAGCCGCGGGTCAACGCCGCCCGCCGCCTACGCGGGCGGCCGGAGGCGGACGTGGCCGACCAATTGGAGTGCGGCGGCGAAGCTCCAGGCCGCGAGCAGAAGAAGAATCAGGCGCTTCGTCCGCGAGCGCTTCGTCCATGAGCAGAAGGGAATCGGCCTGATGCTCAATCTCTTGGCTCTTGCAAAGAAGAATGTATGTGGTGGGCTGGTGGCCAGCTTCTTGTGTTTTTGGGCCAAAACATTTGTCGCGTGTGTGGGCTGGACCAGATGATTCCGCGCTGGCGGACTGCACGGATGGAAACAGATGATCGTCTCACCCGTTCTTCTCTCAACTTCTGGACGCATCTGCACACATGGAAACATATGATCGTGCATCGTCCGTTCTCCTCTCGACTTCTGCACCAACACGGAGTTCTTTCCACAATCGATTCCTCGCCTGTTCCGCAAGCTGAAGGCTACAAATAGTACTCAACTCCGTCGACAGAAAAAACAACTCACATTGCGGACATTGCCGCATCCAAATCTTACAATCTCGCGAAACCAACTTTCCTCCCCCCGTGTGCGTCATTGCATCGTTCTGCCGAGTACTGTCAGGAGTCAGGACTATGTCCGCCAAAGTTGCACCCGAGGTACGGCATTAGTCCTGATGGATTTGTTGAATTCATGTGGTTTTTTTTCTGACTAATTGATTAGTCTACAAAATTAGGAGCCACAGTTTTTCAGTAGCTCTTTATTTGTAGCAGACAATGAATTGTTCAGCGTTTGTTTCTTGCAGAGAGTTGAGGTAGAAGCAGAACAAGAGATGGCAGCAATCACTACAGCCAAGTCATCTGTTTCTGTGGATGTAGAGGTAAAGTTTCAATAGCTTCTATGAGTTTTTCTGCCTACTTTCATCACTGCAGATTGATTAGACTACAAATTATGCCAAAGTTTTTCAGTATCTCCATGTTTATCTGTAGTCAGACAATGAATCAATGAATCGTTCATCGTTTGTATCTTGCAGAGAATTGAGGCAGGAGCAGGAGAAGAGATGGCCGCAATCACTGAAGTCAAGTCATCCGTTTCTATGGATGTCGAGGTAAATTTGCAATAGCTTCTATCGGATTTTTTTTCTTCTGAAAACAGAAAAACTAATTGATATTCCTCATGGAATTTACAGATATACCAAGTTATCTACTTCATTGATGCGTCTGTTAGCTTCTGCAAAAGATGGCTTCACTAAGCGTAGCTCCATCCGGGCACAAGAGCATCAGTGGCACCAACATCGGTTTTGAGAAGTTACCTACTGAATCATTTGAAAATAAGAGACATGAGGTCAGGTAAGATTTACTTGAATGCGTCTAACACACTTTGTATTATTCACGTAGCAACTCCTTTCAAACAGCCTCATCCAGCTTCAAATCAAGTTGATTTTCTTTTTTCATGAATCAGTAAAATATTTACTTTTGGTGGCAAATATATACGGAATTAACATGACAGTATTGGAGTTTGTTGCAGAGATATCAAGCCATCCCGGTGCACTGCAACTTGTGCTCTGAGTATGGTACACACATGAGCAATGTGCTAATTGTCGTCGGATCAATTTGTTGTCACTTTTTTTTGTCACTTGTAAGAACCAAGTTTTTCAAATTATTTGGTTTTTTTTTGCGGGAGCAAATTATTTGTTCCTTAATCGCTTGACACTGAATACTCCCTTTATTTCATATTAGTTGTCACAAATTTGGGTATATCTAAACATATAAATACATCCAAAACTATGACAACCAGAATAGAATGTAAGGAGTACATATTTGTTCTATTGAACTAACTGCGATCTTGGACATCTCTCGGAATAAATTTAAAATGTACTCGCTCTTTTTTAATAATATAAGATAAAGACTTATATTATGTATCGGTGGGAGTACACATTAAGCAAAAAAAAATGCCAACAGACCGTGTCAGTGGAGTGGTGCAATGAAAACATGGAGCAAAACGAGGACGATTGATTGATTTGCCCCGTAGCAAAGCACGGGCACTTTTGCTAGTAATAATAAAGAAAATAAGGTTTCTTGCGGTCCAACACTTTTTTGGACAGATTTACCCTCCCACCAAAATATAAATACAAAAGTGTTTCTGCGGTTTGGTCCGTCAGGTTTCCGTCGTCTGTCTGGTACGTCCGTCCGTGGGTTCCTTATTTCGTATCGTAGTTGCTCACCGTACCGTATTAGGTTTGGTCTCCCGGTCCTATTTAAAAAGAGTCCCAAAGAAAATTCTATAGAATCGCTCGATAATACCCGCTCGATCATCAGGGTATCCGTCGAATTTGGGCTGGCGAATCTCTAATCGATCGACTTTTCGATGGGATCCGATTGAGGCCTTTGACGGTTGCGCCGCCGATCAACTTTTCTGATGGTGTCGATCGAGGCCTGACACAGTTTTGCCGTCGAGGGCTTGGTGATCGCTCTTCACCTGCCCTTTCTGGTGGGGGCGTGGAGCAAGGATCGGTGACGTTGTGAGGAAGTTCTGGACTCTGGAGAGGGCAAGTCACCTTGGTTCGATCTGAAAATAAACCAGGGCCTTACCGTCGAGTTTTGCGTCCTTCAAGGCAAAGGAAGCGACTGCGTTGGCAACCATGAGGAGACGGGAGTAGGGGAGCGGCGGCGGCGCAGCCTGACAATCCTAGATGGTGGCCTCCTTGGTGGTGTGGGTGAGGATGTCGAGTTGCAGGATACTGAGTCCACTAGGCGATCATGGACTCGCCAGTGCCGATCCAGTGGCCAGGCGGCTTTGCCATGGTGACGGTGGAGACACGACCAGCGAAGCACCTTGTGCTCCAGAAGCATGCTGCATAGGCCTCGGCTTCCTGGTCGCCCTTGTCGCCGACGTGGTCGTGTCTGTGCGGTGCATCGATCTCTTGCTGCTCGTCGCCTAATGGTCCGAGTTTGTGTGATTACCGATCTCAAGTTTCAAGCGGAGGAATTACGTTGCCGGGAGCGAGACTGCGTTGGCTACTAGCGAGTCATGGTCACGTGGAGCTGTCAGCTGAGTACATACTACTCAGTCACAAAATAATCTTGTACAATACATACTGGCAGCCGCGAGTCTGGAATTTCTCAAAACCCGATATGGTAAAAAGTCCATCTGTTGGAGTTCCAGTTAATTAGAGGAAGCCAATCAGTCTATTATTCAGAAAGGCAAGTCTTTGAATTCAGTAATTCGAAGAACTAGATGAAACAAGCACTTTGCTTAAAAGATCAAGATTCTGAAGTGGATGCACTTCATGACAACGTCAGATCTTTGAGGATGAGGTAACTAGGATCAAGGAAGATATTGATGAGACAAGTGAACGTCTTCATGCTGCAGAGAAAGAAACTGACTAAGGGCCGAGGTAAATGGCTAGGATTAAAGCTACATGCAGTAGAAAAAAAAAGTAGAGAAACTGAACAACTGCCAGATTACGAGAACTTATAAGTTGAGAAATTACGGCCTGACTGAGATAAGAACGGGCTAGCCAAGAAATTTGAAGTTAGCAATGATGAAGTTTTTTTGCGAGAAATCCACCGATCTATTAATAATCATCAACAGTAGTACAAATAGCCCAAAAAGTAAAAGAAATTACAAATTGGTACTCGGACCACCTAGCGACGACTACAGACACTAGCACGAGCCGAAGGCGCGCCGCTGTCCTCGCCCCTCCATCGCCGGAGTCGGCAAAGCTTGTCGTAGTAGAGCTTGTTGTAGTAGACAGACGGGAAGTCGTCGTGCTAAGGTCCCAAAGGACCAAAGACACCGTAGTAGTAACCATCGCCAATGATGACAACCATAGATCGGAAGAGACTGACATGAAACCACACCAACTAACACGAAAACCGACCGGATCCCCGGAGATCCGACGGGCACACAACTCCACGCGCCCTCCGACAGCGCTAGATGCACCACCGGAGCGAGGATAGGGCGGGGAGGACCTTATTCTGACTTCAGGATGTAGCCGCCTCACCATCCCAAAAAAGAGACTGAAAAGCAAACTAAATTAAGGACGAAAACTCCCCGCCAGCGAGGGACCGTGGTCCACCACACCTCCAAGGCCCCAAGGCCACCGGAGGTGGAGCGGACCAGCGGTATCGCCGGCGAGGAGGACGGAACCCTAGATGGGTTTTGTAGCTTCTTGCGCCGCCTCCTGATTGTTTCCGCTGGGTACCGGTTCGGCAGCAATGATGAAGTTGACAAGGCCAAAAAGGCAATATGGAAGGTCAGAACAAAGTTTTGCCAGCTACATCAGAATGTGTGTAGAAGAGGTTATACAAGTTTAAATGGATAAATACTTGGTCCTAAAGTTCATCGGCGGGATCAAGACTGCAGGCGCAGAAACACGTAGACCAGCACAAGTATGATCCAGCATTGGAGAAGATCGTACTAGACTTGCTAAAGGATTGTGCTATATATTCTATTTTTCAGAGATGCAAGGCTTCACACATCATATAATACGACAGTGAAGGAAGAGTTGGAAGGTTTGGAGGATGACATGCAATTTGCTTGGTGGGCTGTTGCGAGGGCGACTATCTGATGACCAACTACACGTCGAATAAAGATCAAGAGATCAGTGATTCTTAGAGCATCTCTAGCAGAGACACCGTACACCCGGCGGACGCGGAGCTAGGTTCCCGCCGCCGATTAGGCCCCATCCCCTACATACGCGTCTTGCGCGGCCCATTGCTGACGGAGGGGTGGTGGCGGCAGAGGCTCTCTGCCGTGGTAGAATTGCTCGCCGGAGAGGAGGGGGAGCGGCCGCGGAGGAAGTCGTAGCGGCGCAGGGGAGTAGGGTTTGGAAACCGAACCCCCTCTCGTGGCCCCTTTTAATCACGAGGCGGCCGCCGAGTTTCTCGGCCCCCGAACTCATTTTACGTGCCGGACCACGAGTTCGGGCTCCGTTCTGGCCCACTTTCGGCTTGAACCCGTAAAGTCGCCGGACTTTTTCGGTTTCGGCCGTTTTACAGGCTCTGTTAGAGTTGCTCTTAGAAGTCGTCTTCTTTATTTCTCCCGTTGCAACGCACGGGTATATTTCCTAGTATATATACCTAATAATAAAGGAGCTAAGATTTCTGCCAAAATTTTCGTCCAACTTTTTATTGGACGGTTTTGCCCTCCCACCAAATCGCATAATACTACCCCTGCCATTGTACCGATTCGTCCATCTCCCACCGAACGAACAGCAGGGATGCGTTGCGACAGCCAGTGCACTTCGGCCTTTTTCTTGGGCCTGCAATTTGGTATCAGCTTTATTATATGGGCTTCTCTATTGTCCTATTGGCAGCAGTTTGTAACAGAAATTTATGGAGATCGAATCCAACAAAAAAATATTGGCTTCAATAGTCCCACATCGTCCCCTTGTGAGGAGTTCCACCGATTTATAAACCTTGAAATTGCCTGCAATATCAGCCAGGTGAATCAACAAGAAGGAGCGCAACGGATTGATTCGGTGAATTAAAAGGAGGATGCCGGAGTTCCCGGTGGATCATAGCCGGGTTGAGGAAGAGCAGATTGACGAGGTGGTGGGGTGGCGAGATATGCGTCAGGGTGAGAGAGGGTGCTGGGGGGCCTCGAGGACGAGGCCGCGTGCCCGGGGAGCTTGAGGCGCCGGAGATGTCGCCGACGGGAAACAGCAACATCGAGTAGCAGAGGCCGGTGCTCCTGGGTGAGGGAGATGGCGGCGGCCGGCGACCAGTCGAGGACTGGCTCGACGAGCGCGCGAGAGGCCGAGGAGTAGCGGAGCTGCCGAGGTCATCGAAGGGCCTGCCGGCGGCGAGGTCCTGCGGAGACGAAGACGGTCACCACGGCGAAAAAGCCCGTGAAGCAAAAAGGGAGGGAAACATGTCTAGGAGATGTGCCGGGGTAGACCCCTGGATCGATTGCGGGCGCCGGAGATGTAGAAGATGCCGAGAAAATCAATTAACGAGGGGGGCGTGGGTTTGGACCCCTGGATCGATTGCGGGCACCTGGAGAACGACGAAGACGAGGCGGTGCTGGCGCCGGAGATGTAGAAGATGCCGAGAAAATCAATTAACGAGGGGGGCGTGGGTTTGGACCCCTGGATCGATTGCGGGCACCTGGAGAACGACGAAGACGAGGCGGTGCTGGCGCCGGAGATGTAGAAGATGCTGAGAAAATCAATTAACGAGGGGGGCGTGGGTTTGACCGGATTGCTCGGGGTAGGCGCAGATGGGCATCGGGGCGACAGGGGAAGCCACACGCCCAATTCTCCTCCTCTTTGCTTTCTCGGCCGGCCGGCTCATGGATTTGTGAATTTACTATCCCCTGCATCGAGCGTATTACAGGTGTCATTTAGTACCCCTGCTTGGACTGGGCACTCTAGATTGGAAGCAGAACATGTGTTGTCGTGCTATAATAGATGAATTATGTGATTGTGCTCAAAACTCATTAATTACAAAAAACAACTTTTCTGTTATTTTAGGAATTGGAATTCAACGTTGAATCAACCATTGTTGATGATTTTGATAATAGGCCTCTAAAAAAGGTGAAGTTCTAAAACATGTGTTTTAGATGATCCATTGTCAACTCTTACCATCTCCACCGCATCTATCGTTTCGGAATATACTGACTCTGTTAGTTCATAATTGATGAATGAAGAACCATTGCCTCCATCACCAAACAAGTTGGCCTTATCTCTAGCTTCAGCGGAAAATGATAAACATATAATAATACTTTAACATATGACTATCTCCCAGGAGGTAAAATATTGCATTGTTTATGTATGTGTATTTATTCACAACTGTTTTTTGTTTTCTATTTTAAGCTTAATATATTTTCCTCTGCCGCAGCAACGCGCGGGCATTTTCCTAGTCTATACCTAATAATAATCTATACCTAAGGTTTCTGCCAAAATTTTCGTCCAACATTTTCTGGACCATTTTGCCCTCCCACCAAACCGAATAATACATACAATTGCTACCGTACCGGTTCGTTTACTCAGCCAGGAAACCCTGCCCCCTTCTCTCTCCCCCGCCCATCGCACAACCCAATCCACCTCCTCCCCCGTGCGCTTCAATCTCAAGGAAAGCCGCCGCGTCCCGCGACCGGCGGTGCCATCGCGTGCAATCGTCGCCCGGGAGAACCCAATCGACCGCCAGCGCCCCTCTGGTCAGGCAGCAGCCAGCCAGGACCTCGCCAGCCGCCAGCGCCCCTCCGGCCGGCGGGATGGAAGCTGCAGCGGAACAAGGCGATGGCGCAGCCTGGCGCCCGGCGGCGGGATGCGCCGCTGGTTCGCGAGCGTATCGGCTTCCTCGACCGGTCCTCCTGGCGGCGGGGGCGGTTGGGGAACGCCGATGGAGAAGGGTTGGAGGCCGGAGCGGAAGAAGGGAACAGCACGGCGAGATCCAGGCGGCGGGACGCGCCTCTGCTTATCGAGCGTCTCGGATTCCTTGACTGATCCTCTTGGTGGCGTGGGGAGTAGACCGGACCCTCCTCCTTTTCGGCGTCGCGTTGAGGACCCTAATCCGCGGAGGATGGCTGCCCAAGCCATGTGAGCCGACCGGTGCGGCAGGCCGCGGTGAGCAAGACGCCTCTCCCCAGCCGGCTGGGTCAGGTAAAGGGGAGATGCATTTACATATCTGCTTTACTTGCTGCAGCCCGTTCAAGTTCTTTTATCTGAATAAAGGATCACATGATAGTCCGGGTTCAGACTTCATCGCATAATCTCAATCAACTTTTGGCCAGATGGTGTTGTGTATCGAGTAACAACAGCTAGAACGATAGAGTAGGAGGGGGATCAACTTTCGTTGGTGATCTCCACACAAATGTAACATCAAGTTAATTTTATTCACTATGCTGGGAGTGTTTTGAAGCACAAGCTGGAGCAGACAGTTGGTGTTAATTTCCACAATGTTTAATTTTATCTCACTTGGTTTTAATGCACCTTTATCTTGACACCATTGTCTTATTAGAGAGCATAAGTCATTTTTTTGACCATGAAACTGTGGGGCAAAACCCCCACGAGCATAAGTCATTTGCCCTGATATCTGTCATTAACTAAATGCCAATCTTCTTCCTGTCAACATATGTACTCTCCCATCACTTTGGTCATCCATATCTCTTTCCTCCCTCACCCTAGATCTCTCCCGATGTACTACTACCACAAACAATTCTCTGACTATATTCACTTCATGGGAATGCCACTGCCTACGAGTGGGAGTCCAATTATATTGCCTCAGCTCACAGTCTGATTTTTATTTGTGTGTTTGTGTGCATTTGGAAGTGGATGGAAATGCTTAAGTTTTGATTCTGAATCTCGTAGTTGTTGTACCACATTTTTTATTCTGAATCTCAGCAAATTCTCCTTGATTTTTAGATTTCCTCCCTGTTTTGCTACGCTCTACAATATGGGTTCATCTGTATTCTGTGATTGAATAGGGTCAACAGATCGGTCTGGTGCTAAATGCTTGATATGGAACTAAATAAACACCTTGTGGGTAAAGTCACAGTTAATAGTTCAGATGCCAGGTACTAGCTTTCAAACACCCAACGAATTATTTTCTTCTTTGACACAAAGGTAGTTTTGGGAAACTTGGTTTTTGTAACACTTCAATCATTTATGATGACTGCTATGTGAATACATCTTTATCTTTATGACTGGAGCTTCGAAAAAGGCAATGAACATTGTTCCTGATCCATCTCACTACCTATGCATTTTTTGTTCGTTTTTTGCAGTTATCTTATAAACGTTCATCTCGCGGCCGCTCTTGCCTTTACCAAAGAATCGGTTTGACTGCAGTGCACGATTACTAAATTGGTGCATTCAGAATACCACCAATATATAATTTCTTGCAATGCCATCTAACAGTGCTACTGCTGATCTCCCACAGAAGATTTCTCCACCAAAAATGATTCACTCTTCTATGCCCCTTACTGTAAAGTACCATCAGATCATCGTATCTCAATGTTCCTTATTTCTTTCATACCTGAACGCACAGAATTACTGTAAAATGCTCAAACACTCTTGAACTATTTGCTATGGAGGAATCTATAAGTGTCTTACAAATCCCTGCTTCCTGTTTGCAGCCCAGAACTGAGGAGCAGCAGGGACGAGCGCGGCTGCAGCGATTGACGCCGTGAAGGCGTACAGCAGGGACGAGCGCATCCTCGACGCTACAGCGATTGACGCCGTGAAGGCATACGCCGGCGTGGACTAGCAAGGCTGCTGCGCATCAGATGGCGTTGAGGAATGATTTGAGCTCCTCCACATTGGGTCCGAGGAATATTGAAGATCTCAGGTGAATCTGTTTATCAACAAGTACTGATATTCTCTTTGGTTCATCCATGCTCGTTGTACTGCTTTTGTGAGGTACTGAGGTCCTTTATGCTATGGGGCAAATTTGTGGAGTGGATTTTGCTGAATGCTATTGATAGTCCAAATTATTTCTGTGAACACAAGTCTTGTTAGCAGTCGGCAAGGGAAATTTCAAAATTTCTCATGTAAATTTGTTTGACTAAGTAAAAGATCTTATATATTGGTTCTTAATTTCTTGCAAAACCAGGAGCTTGCACGTATGTCAGATTTGAGATGGAAAGAAGCCCTCAGAGTACATTAATTCATCACTGAGTTCGGGATTTTGAATGTCACATGTTATCGTGAAATTTAGATGTCACACATTATCATGGACTCGGCTGCGGTCGAGCCCAAGCGCACCCGTGCGGACCGGGAGCTCTGTCTAGGTGGTGATGCATGTGTCGCCCTTTCTTGTACCCAGGGGAGTGTCCATGGGTGTGTGTTGGAGGATGCATTGCCCCCTTCGGCGAACCGTGAATTAACACCACCACAGCACCGCCAGGCTGCACCCGGCCATTCGACAAGCTTGGGCGATATTACAGGTTATGAAATTTGGTCCTCCAGTGATTTTATGCTTCACGGTTGTTTCTATGGCTTTGATTGTGGATAAATTTATATGATGTACTGCTTTGCAATGCAGAAGCTTTGGTTGTCCAGTGATTGGTCTATCGTCTAATTGAAGCACATGGTGGCATATTTGGGGGTTGGTATTTCGGCATCTTCCTCTTAAACTGAATTGGTCAATTATTCTACTGCTGCAAGAATTGATAATGCGGGCTGCGGATATGATTAGTCAGATTTTAGCTCCATAATAATGAACTAAACGGTGCATAGTGTGTTGGTCCCAGTGTACTTATTGGAAATGTCTGATCAAGTTGTTACTTGGAATGCTACGATTTTATTGCAGGCTTGGTTTACCATTATTAGGAGTTCCGCTTCATCACCTATAATATCAGAATTCCTCGGTTCCATGTTTCAAGGTGTCAACAAGCAGAGGTATTAACTGTGCTGGCAGATGATAATGCTTTAATGGAAGTAGAAGCGTCCATTAGTGCAGCTCGGTTCATTGGATCCACATTGACACAATGATGCGAGAACGCGTTTCTTTCTTGGAAGGAAAATCTACATGTACTTCGCAAAGGTAGGTGTGTATTCCAGCAAGAGATAGATCAACAGAGAAAATTTAGATTAGAATGGGTTGATTAGATTTCTATTGTTAATCTTATAGCATTTGATGCTTGCTCTTGGGATTTTCTGAAGAACAATATGCAGTGGCAGGAGCATTCAGAAAAACCAGCTATATCAGGGCCATCATAGAATCTTCGGGCTACAAGCAAGGGATGCTATGTAAGCTGGAAGGTGGCCTAAATGTGCTACAGCAATTTTGTATTTTAGCCCCTACAAAATCGGGATATCAATCCGCAGTCGATGCTCCCTACGCACAGAGGAAACAAAGTGAAAATTAAGGGCTAGCCACAGGAGACTGATGGTGTCGACGGTTTTAGGCCTTTCATTTATCGTATTTCATGGAAGCATGTCCCTGTTTATCTTGGCTATTTTTATTTCGTTTTGTTTGGTCACCTCTCCGTCCATTACCGTTTGATAAAAAAATACTTACACAACTCGATCATTGCACTGTAGTACTTTCTTCGAGGTACAATAAACCATATACTAAGGTGCACGCGAAACAAAATGTACTACTATTTTTTGTTTCCTACGGTGTTGATAAAAAACATAAAAAGTATGTTTAAAACTAAATATTGATTTAGCCAACGGTGAAACGTCAAATCAGTGAAATCGAGAAGCACCTTGGTTCGTTCATGTGTGTGGACTATGATTTTTTATGCCATAGTTTTAATTATCTATCGACCTTGGTGAGGGTTGCGCACATGAAAATGCTTCTGTAGGAAACGAGTGGAGCGGTAACACGAGTGAAGGCCAACAATTCCACGAGGCAGGGTGGCACGCGTTGCATACTGTCGGTCTGCGATCTAGGCAACGCACAAGAGGATTAAGAAATGTGAGAGGAAGTGGCTCCTGAAAAAATGTCCGAGTATGGGCTGCGCACATGAAAATGCTTCTGTAGGAAACGAGTGGAGCGGTAACATGGGTGAAGGCCAACAATTTCACGAGGCAGGGTGACACGCGTTGCATACTGTTGGTGTGCGAACTAGGCAGCGCACAATAGGATTAAGAAATGTGAGGGGAAAGTGGCCCCTGAAAAAAATGTAAAATGTAGAAACATAGAAGCATATTCAATATGTTATCATTTCGCAGCAAAGCGCGGGCATGCTGCTAGTATAAAATAAAAGGAAAACGGATCTGATCTAGCACAACGGAAACAGATCCTAGAAGAGGCAGCCTGGCCGTCGGCCTCCGTCTGTCCCAGGAGATCCCGTCTCCCCCTCCTCTCTCGGTCAACTACACCCCTTTCTGTCCCAGGAGAGAATTCCCTGGCCGGGCCGCTGGCTGCGTCCCAGGCAGCTTATCCCCACCGCTGGCTGCCGAGGGCTGCCAAATTTCCTCTCGTTCAGCACCCGCCGGCAGCTCCGGCTCCGTCGTTCCACATGGCCCGCTCGGGTTCTTTGCCTCCAAATTTCCTCTCGTTTCTCACCAACACGGTGGCGCTGCCAAATTTCCTCTCGTCCAGCGCCTCTCCGGCTCCGCCGTCCCGCACGGCCGCTCGTGTTCCTTGCCTCCAAATTTCTTCTCGTTCCTCAACAACACGGTGGCGCTGCCGGAGACTGTGCTCTGGCTCGGTCATCCCGGCCATCCCGGCCTGCCTTTCCCTTATTTAATTAGCTAACTCGTACTGCTCTTTGGCTTCTTGACTCCCGTCTCAGCTGGAAAATTAGCAACTTGGAAAACTATATAAATTGGTGGAACTTAATTTACGAAGGCGAAGTGGGATTAACAATCTATCCAGTGGTTGGTAGCATCAGGTCGGGACGTAACCGTGAAAGCAGGCCCAGTAGAGCAGCGGCCCATCAGCATCAGCCACGGGCGTTTCTGATGAAAACGTTTGACATGGACAACTTAACGGTGGCATATGATGTAATTCTAAGGAAAAAACGGGAGCAAAGTTAAGTTGGACGAAAATTTTGGCAGAAACCTTAGCTCCTTTATTATTAGAAGATGTATCAAGAAAGTGCTCATGCACATGCACCGGAAGATAGAAAATCATCAATTGAATAGAAATATCGCAACGATCAAAGTTTTTTCCCCAGTTTGAAGGACTTGCATAACCCTATAAAAAAATTCAATTTCTTATTAGGTATATTTTTCATTTTTGAATTTATTTTTATTTAGTTTACTATTTATACTCTTTTAATATTAATATATTATATTTAAGTATAATAATCTGCCTATTTCTATCTCTCCCTCTTATCCTCATTTCTTTATCTCATGGTACATTAATGAAGTTCAAAAAAGGATCGATTTAAGATATCCCAGGTTAATTCGAATTGATGTCCACTATTTGTGATAGTTATACATCTGCCATAATGAGTATCAATCAAGATCAAAAAAGGTTCAACAACGAAAATGGTGTCTAAATTATGAAATCTGAGTCAAAATAGGTTGAGTATTAGATCAATGTCCGGATGATGATGCGAATTCCACAACAGGCGATGCACATGTAGCTGCCCGGCCGTTAGAAGAAACCATCTTTGCTTCCTCCCCCATGGCTGCCGGCCTTGTTCCTCACCAGTCACCCCTCCTCTCATGTTCGCCTCTCCCCTCCCTCGTCCGCCCCCTACTCGCGTGCTCCATCACACCATCGTCCTCGGCCGCGCGAATTCCGTCAAGCAATTCTCCCGTCGGCCTCTCCCTCCCTTGCCGATGCCGCCGCACCCTCGTCCGCCCTAGCACGAGCTCCGCCGCGCTCTTGTCCGCCCCCGCGCGAGCTCCGCCAATCACCTCTCTTGCCATCGGGTCGAGCCCTACGTTAGCCTCCTTCGCACGGGACACCACCTGCACTCGACCATCGACGTTGGCCCCTCCTCGCCCTCAAGGAAGACGGACGGCGCTACAAATGCCCTCGTTCACCCCCATGCATGGAGTGGCGGGACCTAGCAACTCCGCTGATGGCACGATGTCCTGAACCTACCATGGCCATGCTTGTGGCTTCCTCTACCTCTCATGGCCCCGCTCATGGCCTGCTCCTCCCAAGGCCGAGGTCGCTGACATCCATGCGCCGGCACCGCGTGTCTCCAGGAGTTTGCTGCCATAGGTCTGCGGCGTTGCTACCGGTTTTGCTACCTTAGGCCTCCAGCCTTGCTACCGGCGGAGGCATTCTTTGCTACATTAGGTGTTGAGCGTTGATACTGGTGGTTCCGGGCGTTGCTGTCTTGGGCGGACGGAGTTGTTGTAACCTTGGACCGCGCTGTTGCCGGCTGCAGGCGAGGTCTCCGTTGATCTCTCCAAGGATTTGCAACATATGAATATTCTTTTGCTGCAACTTTTCTGTGGTTTTGCTAGAATTGCACAGATGTTTGGTACGCGGGGTCTTCGGCAAGGTCTCCTGTGATTTCTTCGGCGAGTTCCCAGTCGATGTCTCCGACGATATCCAGTTTTGCTATAATAGCATAATTTTTTTTGCTACGAGCTCTCTGACGAGTCTCCGATGGTGTGTTCAGCGAGCTTGTCATTTTTCTTTTATTTAGTGGGTGAACCATTTTTTAGTATAGTGAAACAAAATTGGGCATTTTTTTTGCTAGATAGAGAAAAAATAATACATGTCAGCACACGAACCAGCAAGCTGGGAAATCAGATTCCCCGGGATGCCCAGTAGTACCTTTTAAAACTGTGGCGTGAATTAGCTGCACGTGGGCAGCCTGGTGTTTGAAAATTTTGAAACTCGGAACTGCCCATATTCTCCATACTCTGTAGTATCCATTTATGTAAACAGAAATTTAAAGAACTCACATGCATAAAACGCACTTAAATAAAGTAGAAGTGGACCGATGAAAAGACAAACAGCGTGAAGGATATATTAGTTGTATAAACGGATAAGGTTCTCTTCTCCAAATAGGAGAGCAGCGCGGACGACTTCCTGCCGGGGCGGCTTGGGGCCGTGTCCGCGCCCATGTCGAGACCGTGTGGCAAATAGCAAAGCTCCGCCCCCCGCTCGTGTGGCGTCGCCTCCGTCAGGAGGGGCCGCCGCCCGCCATGCGATTCGCAGGATTGTTGAGTAACAGAGGGGCTCTTCCTTTCTCCACGTTTTCCTTCCTTCCATCTTTTATATGGATTTTGAGTTTAACCTGGGGGCTTCCTTTCTCCACGTTTCCTTCCATCTTTTCTGGACTTTGAGTTATCCGAGGGGCCTCTGCTTCCTTTCTCGTTGTGTATTCCTTCCTGATCATTAGATGATACTCCGTTCGATGGAGATGCTTATTGTTTCTCACGCGGCTTGTTGAATTCGAGGAAATTTGCGTATATAAGCCGGCCTGACTTCCTGTAACAAAACGATGTGGGACTAATCTAGGAATCTTTTCTAATTGATTCGATATGATTCGGAGCTAGACGAACCCAAGCGGATGATCTACGTGATCCTGCATTGGCCGCTTGCTGGTGAGTTGGGCCGTTTGGCCGGCCCATATCTCTCGCGAGGAGCGTTTGGTCAACCCAGCAACGAAACGTTTTTACTTGGCGGTGGCAGCACTCAGTAAATTTTTCTGTCTCAAGTTAGCGTTCTAGGGGTAAAAGGGGAGCGCAGCGATTGTTCAGAGAGCGGAGGTCGTGGGAATAAAACACGAACCGATGGACCGGCATGTGAAAAAACAAAATGAAACGGTATGTAATGGTACGGTGCGTATTATGTACTGCGGTGGGAAGGTAAAACCGTCCAAAAAATTGTTGGACGAAAATTTTGGCAGAAACCTTAGCTCCTTTATTATTAGGTATAGACTTAGGTAAGGTGCGATGGAATAGATCACTATTCAAAGATATTGGGCCTAGGATTTACAGGAAACGTCCGGTCTCGAGAAAAATAAAATTTTGGCCCGTTTGTGACACCAGCATACTACCTATTGCAATTTAATAGTAAAGATTATCTTGACACCAAAGATTGACCCGATTTTGCTGATTACAATTAAAGCAGTCCAAGTTTTGGGCATCATGCTGAATTGACCCTAAAGCAACCTCCACCATCTCCATCACCATCACCATCACCATCACCATCACCATCACCATCACCACTACTATAAAAGAGCGAGAGAGTCCCATCCAACAAATCGTGGCCATTAAACCCGAATATCTAACGTCTGAGATCTATTCCGTGTTTGACGGGCGGACAACACCCTCCTCGCTAATTCCCCTACTAACCCACGTTTAGGAACTAGCGGTTTCTTTCTTCGTTCCCCGTGATGTCGCCATCCCCATCGCCCCCGTATCCCTCCCGCCGTCGCCGCCCTACCGGCCCTTCCCGGCTCCCTCCGCATCCCTCCCAGGCCGGAGACCGCCGAGGCTCTTAACTTTCACTCCTCACCATCGCCGCCGTCGCGCTGCCTCCGTCCGGCACGAAATCCCGCCCGCCGTTCTACAGCCGCCCCGCATGAGCACCGAGAAAGCCAACACGCCCGTGCCAGCTGCCTCCTACACATCTCCTGCTCCACATCTTCCCTGTAGGCATGACGCGGTGCCGCACCACCTGATGTATGTTTTCACATTTGCTCACTATTACTATTTGGCTTTTGGATATGTATCGACGGTGTCTAAAAGGTCCACTCCTTACAACGGATTCCTGGAACTTGCAGGGGATAGCGTAAAGTTGGTTCATACTATATCTTCTCATTACATCAATCAGTATTCTATATTGCATTCACAAAAAGAGTCAATCTGTATTGAGTTAGAAGGGACTCATGATGAAGAAGAGTATTTAGCAACAAGAAGATGGCGCAAGGCACCAGGGGTAGCATTCCAAACCCAAGATACAAAAATGAAGAGGGGGAGCACGTGGGCGTGCGCACACACACACCTGGATGCTAAGCCACACCATCACACCACGCCCAGTTATCCAGTTTGACCTTAACACTGCGGCAAAAGCTACTAGAGTGAGTACATTTTCTCCTTTCAGATAACCCTGAAGAAATTATTACTGGGACACTTGATTCGGAGTCTGCACATTCTAGCTGATGACATGCGTTAGTGAAAACAATATGCTCGATTATTTAATTGGTAATGCTACTCTAGCAGAAAACTCCAATTATTATTTTATTCGAAAATGCTAATTTAACTCGTGATGTTGTCATATTCGAATACAGTCTGGACATTTTTATTCGAAAATGCTGATATGTTTGATATATTAGAATTAGCATATGAATGCAGTTTTTTCATTTGTCCCAAAATTTCAGAGATGATCCGTGAAACTTGTCTAAAACTCTCAATTAGTTAATTATTTTGAACTCTGTAATCTCTTGAAGCATTTATGAACTTGTCTAATGACTAAATGTAGCCAGTTCTAGGATACGGTTATGTCTCAATTTATCTGAATTCTAAACATGCATGGTAGGAGTGTTTATTGCTTAAATATGATATACCATACATGCTTTCTTGCTTCCCCATATTCAGTGGTATTAGTTTTTGCAGGATTTAGCTGCTTCTGCTGGTTCAAGAGTTGTTTTGTCTACAATTGCTACAGCCCATGGAAAGATAGTCTATGCACTGTTATGTTTTATTGACCTTAGAGGAATAGTACATCTAAGGGGATCACCAAGCTATCGGACTGGTTCCAGCTATAAGCAAAGAATGGGAGATATGTAAGACCATTAGCATTCCTACTTCTCCTTGCCTATATCTATGGCTGTAAATAAGTTCTTTCTTGCACTTGATAGCTGTAAATAAGCTAGATGGATGGAATATTAGTTTCCTTTGTGTTTAATTGAATATTGGAATGAGACAACACTTGCAGGATAAAATAATAAAATTGAAATTGAAAGCTTGCTTCTACTGAAAAATATATGCTTTACTAATTGTGTAGTGCACACCAATTTCAGGGTAAGTTCTAGCCTGAATTGATATATCCACTCTTCACAAAATACTGGGAAATCCAAGTATTTTAACAGAAAAGCTGGTTGCTCAGATTGCTACGCGAAGTGTCCTACCCATAAAATTATATGAAAAGACCATTCACATTATGTTTTCTAACTTTATGCACATTTAAAAAGATATGGCGAGGTAACTGATTGGTATCTTTTTCAGAAAAAGCCTCTCATTAGATATCATGTTTTTACATGGTTACAATGGATGCAAATTCAATCAGGTGATCATGTATGCACGAGTCGACACAACGACGTCTATATGGTTGGTTCATGTTGTTACATAGCATTATTACATAGAGATCAAGAGCAGTTTCTTACTGGGGCAATAGAAATAGGAAGAAAGGAATAAAATGTGTTTTGCCTCCAGTTTGGCCATCGCCGGTGCTACAACAATTGTTGTTTCGTATTTTCACGGTTCTGGAGCATCTAAATCACGTGGAATGTTTATTTCTCTGCAGCAGTGACATGAAAAAAAAAAATGCGAGCATTCAGAGGTTGCACTAGATCTCTCTGTCTCACAATTATGCTCTTTGTGCCATGAAAACACTATGTTCCCTGTACTAGATCTGCTTTAAGCATACTACCTATAAAGTATCAGTGTGGTGATGTAATTAGTGGTTGCTTAGACAGAGAAAGAGATATTTACATCTTTACTGTTTTTTACTGCACATCTTTACTGTTTTACATCAGAGTAAATGGTTATGTACTTGTCCTTACGAAGCATGGACTAATGCCCCTCCAGTTATGCATTTACACGACTGATGCATTAGTTAGTTTTTTACTACTTTGGTTAGGTTTTTAATAAGTTTTGTTTATAGCCAAATGGTGTGGCTGACGAATTAGTTAACTGGTACTTGTCCAGGATAATGGCAAGTGATCTGTATATCCATGGAAAAGCGAGGTTTTATAAGTATATTTGCGGTTGGCCAGATGCAGCAACTAACATGTTTGGTTTTTTGGAGCTTCAGTTAATGGTTTGCTATATGAAATGAGAACACATTCCTTGCTTATCACACTTAAAAGGATTTTCAGTCGCTTGTACTCTTGTGAAATGCTAGGCCATTATATAATGCAAAAAAAAAATGCACCGCTTCATACAATCTGCAAGACTGCAATTTTTTGCTTGAATGTATGTGCCACAGCCAACACATGCTGCTATAGAAGACTCGAAGAAAGCTTATAAGAAGCGGTCAAGCAGAGTATAGTGGGAGCCTCCTAAAAGAGACTTGAGCAAAATTATTCCATCATTTGTAAATAATCTATCAACTGTGATGAGCAGTAGTAGCAAGATGAGTAACAATGCTAAGATATATTTTGTTTAGTTGACTCACTTGAATTTTTTGTGACATAATTGGCATTGTAATTCAATAGGATTTAACAGTTCGAACAATGTTCATTGTCTTTCAGTTTCATGCAATATATTTTCCATTTTCGTGTGCAAACTAATAACTATGAATTGTGTACGATAGTTTGGAACATATTTTGTGTGTCATTTGGCTAACAGAAACGTGCTTCGCACGTGCAACTTTACTAGTCTCATAAGAAAGAGCAACATCACAACCGGGACTGGCCTCAAAGGGTTGATGAGGAAGATTGATTGTTGAATTCCAATTCAACAGTCGAAGAAGCCGATGCAAAGAGGACTCAGTCCACAAGCAGCAGCCCTGCAGGCGCCGCAACCTTTTCCCTTCCACTGCCCAGACTGGCGCCGCCACACCTCTGCGTCACTGCCCGTCCAGCTGCCCAGACCGGCGCCGCCACACCTCTGCGCCGCCGCCCTCCCAGCTGTCTAGACCGGCGCCGCTGCACCTCTGCTCCGCAGCCCGCTCCCCATCCGCGCCGTTCAAAGGAAGGCCAACGGCAACTCCACTCCACCAGCAAGGACTGGCGCCAGTGTGAAAAAAAAAACGGATCAAGGGAAGAACCGAGCTCAAGGACAGAGCCACGCCACATAGGAGCACCATCACCTGCGTGGATTACTCCGGGTGAAAACGAAGATCCTCTTTCGTTTCTGGAGGCGTCATTCTAGAAGGCCTGGCCGCAGGTCGATGTTGTTTCCTTCCTGCAGGTGTGTGTTGCAATTTGCAACAGGCGAGGGGTGCAGCCATGTATGGGGTTCAAGATGTGAGTGGTGATTCAAGGCCTCCGCACCATCGGCGTGCGAGGCCAACAATCAACGGCGCTTCAAGTTTTGTCGTCTCCAGAGCGGCAGTGGCGTGTGTTCCTGTGGCTGGAATGTGTCTAGTGCACTTGAGTGGATGTTACCATGCGTTGGTTGTCATATCTGTCTAGCGGTTGTTGCGTGGCACAGAACTTTGCATCTCGAGAAAATAAATTTAACTTACCACATAACTGCGCAACATGATCCATACATCGAAGCAGAGAGCTCCCTATCTTGCATAACTGCACAACATGATCCATCAGTGGAGAGAAGCAACAAAAATACTACCTTAAAAAGGTCTGATAATAACCAATCAGGATGCAAAACCTGAATGCAGCAAAATGCTCTGCCAGATGTAAGAGGAATATACCGAAGAAAACAGACAAGACACTAGGCAAAATGATGGATGGTCAGAGATATTTAATCCTCGTCACCAGCAGGTCTCGCACAAGACTACCTACATTCCTCGACTCTTATATCTACCTTAGGCTAAATTAAACATGCTACCGTAACAAAACCTGCTATGTCTCATACTATTGCACATGCCCTGTCAACAATGCTAAATGTCTAGCTGTGATTATTTCCGGGATTTTCTTCTGCCGTCAGTTGCCAATTTTTCTTGAATGTTATCTAACTCGAGCATGAAGCAACTAGATTTTGCGCCATCAACGCATATTCCCTTGCCGATGCCTGCCATTTTACGCAACAACATAGCATATCTCCTTTTATTTTCTGTTTTCTTCAAGCATCTTTCCTCGTAGTCTTTCAGCTGCTCCTCTCTGAACTTACGGGTCCATCTGGGCACTATGTACTGCGCTGGTATTTCATTGACTCCGAGTTGTGTGAAAACTCTGAATATGTGGCAACACAAAATCCCATCCCTAATAAACTTTGCACATTGGCATCTGAATGCATGTGTGCCAGCTTCAACTAGCACTTCGAAAGAATTTCTATCAAACTCCGGGTTCTCATAGTTGGAGACCTTTTCGAGTCTGTACATTGATCCCCCTTGTATCTCGTGCACGTTGAGTGCTGTAGAATAGTACAGTTCTTTCTGTACTTTCAGAAATATTTGCCTTGTGTATACGTGTGCTGCATGCTTTTCTATTGGCTGCATGGAGAAGTATGCTGGTTCAGTTGCTGATTGCAACGTGTCCTCTTCCTCTGTTTTTACTATGTTCTCCTGCATCCTCTCATATTGTTCAATAAACTTCTCAATTCTGTCCTTAGGAAGCACATTGTCTCTGAATAGTAAGTTTGTCCCTTCACCATGTACAGCTGATTCGACGAATGGATAGAAATCTGCTCGGAAATAAACAGGAACCCAGCTTTTCCTTGTTTCCCACAAGAGTCGTAGGTACTCATTTTCACTTGCGTCGTATCTATCAATGAGCACAGACCATCCTTCTTCAAATTCCTTTTGTGTCATTGGGTTGTCTACTAGGCTGTGCAGCTCTGCACTAATGTCGCCCCTTGCTGCCATGAAGGCTCCTAGCATTTCATCTGCTTTCCGCATCACATTCAACTTGCAAAACCTGTGCCTTACTTGTGGCATGACCTCTGCGATTGCTTCTGTCATACCTTCATTTTGGTCTGTTATGATTGCTCTTGGCATTTTCCCTCCCATCACATGCAAGAATGTTTGGATCATCCATTTGAAGGTTTCAGCTTTCTGATCTTGTAGCAATGCACATCCAAACAAAAGAGTTCGCCCATGATTATTCATTCCAATAATAGGGGTGAAAGGCATATTATGCCTATTAGTGCTATAGGTAGTATCAAACGATACAAAATCTCCAAAAATCTCATAATCGACCCTCGACCTCCCATCAGTCCAGAAAAGACTCCTTACTATGGTATCTTCATCTGTCTGCATCGTATAGGAAAAACCTAGGTTCCGCAGCTCGAGTTCTTTGAAACGCTTCAGTGCCGTCTCAACATCTGAGTTTTCTTTTCTCCATTGTTCTACACACTGTAGATTGTGCACATCTTTCTCTTTTGATGATGGTGTGTTTCCGAAGTTGCTTCTCATTCTCCTGAAAATCTTCATAGCTTTCCTTGGATTTACCCTGCTTTGTTGGAGAACTCCTAGAAATGACTTTTCTTCACTTGACAAGTATTTGTGGTCCAGAAAGAATCTTGTGAGTGATCGGCGTGGACATAATGGATGGTTGTGTTCATGCTTAACTCCTGTGATCTCCCATTGCTCCTGGTGGAGCTTCACTATCACCTTTGCTTGGCATTGTGACCCCAATACATTAAGCTTCCTCTTCCTCTGCAAGTCCTGGGTTGGCTTTAGTTTGCCACTTCGGTTGCATTGTAGATGAAACTTCTTTCTCCTGTAGTTTGATCCCCTCCTTACTGCAAAACCAGTTAACAGGGCATGTGTGCTATAGAATCGTTCTGCGTCTTCAAGGGTCGGAAATTTCATTCCAACTTCTGGTGGTCTTGAATTTTCCAATGCCTCAAAACTAGGGTAAAAGCATTTCCCCAGTTCAGTATCTAACTCGCTCCCTGAACTGCTGCCTGAATCGCTTCCACTGCTTGTATCGTTGCTAGGCATTTCATGCACTTCTGTAACATCATGTAACTGATCTTGTGCTTCAGCGTGCTGCATTGTAGGTTCCCCAAAGTTGGATTGTTCATCCAATATAATATCTTCCAAAAGTCCTTCTGCAGCTGTGTCAATGCCATTTGATGCTTGTTCCTGTATGCAAGTGAGAAGTCTATGTTAAGCAATCATATTGAATTCCAATACTTGTACAGAGCAATACGTATATGAGTGGTACTTCTTATGTTTTGTTTGGTTTCTGTACCTGATCATTTTCACCAGTCTGCTGCGGACCTCCTTCTGCTATTGCTTGTTTGCCAACAGGTTCCTGTGTAAGTTAATACTTATTTCCTAGTAAAACCAGGCATGAGAACATTCAAATAAGACATAGCGGTGATGTTGTTTAAGAGAAATAAAACCAGGCATGAGAACATTCAAATAAGACATAGCGGTGATGTTGTTTAAGAGAAAGGAGTCAAAAGCACAGCCCTCTCCGAATTCTACTACAAGACACCCATCATGTCACCAACTACACGTTCCCGGAAGAAGCTTAACCACAAAAGGAAATATAGTAGTGATGTTAAGTACTGTCACTTGCAAATGCTGTTGTTTTCCCATCAAAGTTGCTCTCATATGATATTTAGGTGGCACAGCAATTCGCCATTTGTTTATGATAATTGTGTACTTTCCTTGTATATTATTAGATGACGAATGCACATTGTAAGCAGATAGGTTCAAGTGATACCTTTTCTACGTGCAGCTCTGCCCCTGACTGGTTCACTTCGGCGACCCAACCTAGATCAGCCACGGCACCCTGTAACAGTTTCATCAAGTCCATTTCCATCTATGGTACATGCACATACAGTCCAAAATTTCGGTAAAATAGAGAATCCCCAGACAAAGTTATCAGTAACCATTACTTGACAAGTATTGCTTGCAACAAGAACAGGCCCCAGCACTTGTTCCCCGAGATTATCTGCTGCCTGCATCTGTGCACCAACAGCTACCTGTTTCTGATTTAGGCGCCTGAAAAATAACGAAAATAGATTAAAGGACACAGGTAAATGTATCAATTATAACTTTTTTCAGCGAGTTTCAATTCTAACTTTTTGTGTGGATTATTACCTTGTAATATCAGGGGTGTTCATCCAACTACCGCCGCCGCACCGCGCTGTGCGGAGAGAGGAAGAGGGGGCTAAGATCCGGATCCGCGAGGGCAGAAGAGAGGAGAGGGATTGAAGAGCGGCTGCGAGAGCAAGGAGACGGGGAGAGAAAAGGACGGCGGAGTGGAGAGGAGGAGGAGGAGGAGGAGGTGCGGCCGCCGCCTGCTGGATAAAGAACCGAGATGGCGAAGGAGGGAGAAAAGTTCCGGCAGGTGCGGCCCGTGTAGTTCTGTCGCTACGCGGTGAACGTCCATTCTTTTGCCCTTGCAGAGTCTGTTTGGATCACAAAATTAAAACGGCAGAATGGAATTCAGCTACGTACGGTACCAAGAGCATCTCCAACCTAGCCACCCATCCCGGGCCCGCGCGTCCGGATGGGTCGAAACGGACAAAACCGCGGCTCAGCGCGCGGACCCATCCCTAAAACGGATGGCCGCGGCGTCCGGGATGACCCAAACACGGCCCAAATCTTGGACGGGTTTGCGTGGCCGCGGACGCGAAAGGCTGGTCGCTCGCGTCCGCCCCTTGTCCGCCTGTCTGCGTCCCAAAACACAAGCCCCTCGCACACATCTCCCCACCTCTCCGCCGCCACCCACGGACCGGCGATTTGGGAGCGCGTCGACGCCGGCCATCGTCGTCGAGACGCCGAGCAAGCGGGGCGGAAGCATAGGTCGAGGTCCCGGCGCCGCTTTCGCCGCGTCGTAGCGTAGTCGGAGGACGCCGCTCGTCGCGCGCCGTTGTCCTCTCACCGTCGCGACACCTCCCGCCGTTCGCAGCTGCGCCGTCTCCGCCGGAGGTGAGCTCTCCCCGCAACGTGTTTCCGGACCGCACATCGGCCGAGACGGCCATGCCTCGCAGTCCCTACGGAAGCATTTGGATCGCCTCCGCCGCGAGGTGTTCGTTCAAATGCTCGAACTAAAATGTGTCCCTTTTCGCATCATGGTGGACAGCCGACGATGAATACTACTTCAAGAACTTCATCGACACGTCGTCGAAGAGGAGTCCGACGACGATTTTTTCACGGATGTCGCGATGCTCATCCACGAGCACATTGTCTCGCGGATCCCCGTGTACCGGGGATCCTTGCGGGGCGCGCGGCCGCCTTGGACCGCAAAAGAGAACGCGGCCACGACCAGCCGTACAACGACTACTTCCAACCCACTCCATTGTTCGTGCCGTCCTTGTTTCGCCGTCGTTTTCGGATGACCAGAGCCGCCTGTTCCGCCGGATAATGGATGGCGTCAAGATCTACGACGACTACTTCGCGCGAAAGTGGATGCAATTGGCAAGGTAGGCCTCTCTTCGTACTCGTAAATGCACGGCCGCGATTAGGATGCTCGCATATGGCGTTGCCGGTGATTTCGTAGATGAGTACACGCGCATGAGTGAGTCAACCGGCTTGGAATCGATGTACAGTGTTCTGCAGAGCAGGTGATCGGTTCGTTCGGAGAACAAGCACCTCCGCAACCCAATGCGCAGGACACAGCTCGTCCGTTGTCGATCAACGCTTCTAGGGGTTTTCCTCGGGATGCTTGGCAGCATAGACCGCATGCACCGGGAGTGGAAGAACTCGCCCCTTTGGTTGGCAAGGGGCATACAGCGCCATTCCGAGGGTGCACAGTCATTCTTGAAGCCGTTGCTTCCCATGACACATGGATTTGGCACTCATTCTTCGGAATGGCTGGCTCGCACAATGACATCAATGTCGCGGCCGCTCTCCGTGTTTGATAGGCTAGCGTACGGTAAGTCCCCCGATGTGGATTTTGAGATCAATGGCCACCACTACACCAAGGGGTACTACCTTGCCGATGGTATCTATCCACCTTGGGCTACACTCGTGAAGACAATCCGAAACCCCAACTCGGAGCAAGAGGCAAGGTTTGCCAAAGAGCAAGGAGGCAGCCCGGAAAGATGTCGAGCGGGCGTTTGGCATCCTCCAAGCTCGTTGGGCTATCGTCGGACACCGCCGCGAGCCTCGTGATGTGCAAACTCTGTGGGAGGTGATGACCGCTTGTGTAATCATGCATAACATGATTGTTGAGGTAGAGAGGGATGATTCACTGTTTGATAATGACCGGAAGGCCAAGGAGAGTTAGTTACTCCTCAAGGTGCTCCGGCATCATTCCGAGACATTCTTCATGCGCACCATGAAATTCGAGATCTAGCTGTACACAACCAGCTTCAGGCTGATTTGGTCGAGCACATGTGGCAGCATGTAGGCAACAATGCTGCAAACAACAATGATGAAGGAAATCCTTAAGCCTAGAGCATTTGTATCGTTTTTCATTTTATTTGAATAATACTTTATCCTTGATTACATGGACTATGTAATATGTAATACATTTTGAGCATTTGAACTATTTTATATATTTTATATAATATTTTTTCGCGTTTTTCTAGTGAATTTACAAGAAAAACATACCATGGGGCGCCGCGACCCAAATCTGGCGCGTTGGGCGCAGCGCGCGACCCAAACGGACACGCGGACGCGGGGCTCCGTCCGCGCATCCGCTCGGGCACTCAAGCGGCCCAAAACGGACGGCCCAGCGCGTCCGTTTGGGTCGTCCGGTTGGAGATGCCCTAAGATCATACTGGCTTTGTCGTTGTCCACGACAGCGCTGCGGCCGGGGGCGAGATGGTTCTTCTGAAGCGAAGATGTTGGTTCGGAGGCGGTGGATATGCCGTTCTTCTCTGACTTCGTCGATGGGAGGCGGCGTATCTTGGTCCAAGACAACACGGGGACGCCCCCGATCGACGTGCCACAATGACATGTGCCTCGCTGCTTGCGCGAGGCCTATTCATCGACTCACAAAGCCTCGTTGGCAATGACTTGCAACGGTGGAGGCTCGGTGTCTCTTCTTGCGATTGTCTCGACGGCGTTGGAATTGGACGGCGGCCGCTAGCTGCGTGTGATTGCAGGAAACCCTAGGGATCGTTTTGTATTTCTCGATCTTTAAGGATTTTATCTGCAAATTCAGGATAATTATTTTATCCCAGTTAATCTTTTAGTTTCCACATGTGTTGCTTCATCTAACTTGGTTTTCGATTAATGAAATATGTGGTTGCTTTCAAAAGAAAAAAAATCATCTCCAAGCGTCCCTAAAGAGATTTGGGGCGTGCCGGACAAAAAAAACGTTTCCAGCCGCTTCCTCTAAAGCCTCTTTTTGTTCGGCGCGGCCCGATACGGTGTCCGACGCCCGGAGCCCGTCCCAGCCCCACAGGGGACACTTCGGGCACGCCGAACACAACGAAAAGCGAGGCGGGCTCTCAACTGTCGGCGACTATTTCCATGACCGTTGGTTCGCGCCTTTTATTTCTCGTCACGCCTTCCCTCCCGCGCCTCCCACCCTTCCGCCGCCGCTGGATTTGCCGACCGTTTCGACGGTTGATCTCTTCTGAGAGTCGACACTGTCATCGCGGCTGGCACTCTCGCCGGCCGTTTCGCCGCCGCCGCTTCGCCAACGCGTCCCAGAACATGGCGTCAAACCCGCCCCACCTCCGCGCACACAAGGTGTTCGACGACTTGCCAGGTAGGCGCGATTGGCCGTTGTTCGTTGCCTCGTCTGCCGTGGTGCAATTTTAACCATTGATTTTGCTTCAGACATGGATGGCGATGATGAGATGCTTATCCGACCGCTCGGAGGACGAGCAAGCCTTCGACGATGACATCCGGGAGCATTTGCTTGACGTCGAGGCGGAGAAGAGGAAGAGGCCGCGTCGCGGAGGATCAAGGCCGGGGAGAAACAAGTCGAAGCCCCGGCAGAGGATGGAGGGGCATACCATGTTGCACAACGACTACTTCGCAGATGACGCAACACATGCCGACATTTTTCGGCGCCGGTATAGGATGAGCAAGGGTTTGTTCATGAATATCCTCCACGACGTTTGAGAGTTCGACCCCCTACTTCAAGCTCAAGCACGGCGCTGTAGGCGTTGCCGGGTTCTCATCGATTCAGAAGCGCACCGCTGCCATGAGGATGCTTGCATACGGAGCACTCCGTCGATACACAAGACGACTACCTTCGCATGAGTGAGTCTACTATCATTGAGTGCATGTACAAGTTTTGCCGAGCTGTGGTGGGAAAGTTTGGCAAATACTACTTGAGAGGGCCAACTGAGGAAAAGACTGCAATGATCATGGCACAAAATGATGCCAGAGGATTCCCTAAAATTCTTGGAAGCATCGATTGCATGCACTGGTCATGGAAGAAATGCCCGTTTGCTTGGCAAGGTATATACAAAGGGTGTCATGGATATTGCAGTGTGGTGCTTGAAGCTGTGGCAGATTATGACCTGTGGATTTGGCACTCTTTCTTTGGCATGGTGGGATCACACAATGAGATCAACGTGTTGCAGCAGTCTCCGGTGTTCAGCAGACTAGTGGAAAGGCATGCTCCACCAAGCAACTATGAGATCAATGGCCACCAATATACCAAAGGCTATTATCTAGCCGATGGTATATATCCAAAATGGGTCACTTTTGTCAAAACAATCTCGGTTCCATCAGGTCAGAAGAATTCCCACTTTGCTGCGCGACAGGAAGCTTGCAGGAAGGATGTCGAGCGGGCATTTGGTGTGCTTTAAGCTCAATTTGTAATTGTCCGGTACCCTGCTCTAAGCTGGTCTCACGACCAAATGTGGAAGGTGATGCAGGTTTGTGTGATCATGCACAACATGATCATCGAGGATGACCGCAAGAATCATGCCAGGACACATGTTGGTCCCTATGAGTGTCAGATCCCTCTTGCGGAGGTTGATCATGAGTTGCCTGTAGAGATCCGTGATAGCAATGTTCACGATCAACTTCAAGCTGATCTCGTTGAGCATATGTGGAGGATCAAAGGATTATCAGCAAATGCCATGGCACCTTGATCTAGCCCCATTTGTTACATTTGTTTAGTTGTTTTATTGTTTGTTGTATTTTAATTTTAAAACAATCTCCACAAACATATCTATTTATATGCTATATTTAATAAATGGTTGTGTTTTCAAAAACCCTTTAAAAAAGTTTGGGGCGGTGTTTGGGGGACGTGGCTGGGGAGCGACGTCCCCAAACACGACACGAACAAAACACGTCCCCCAAACGCTCGATCCGGCGCCGTTTGGAGAACGTTTTGGGAACGCGAGCCGGAGATGCTCTAACTCCAATTCCATGAGAATGGAGATCAATGTTCAACACGCACAAAAAAATAAATTCAGTTTGCTTACATACTTCCAATGCAAAAAAACATACACACACTTGTATCCTAGATGTCTTGACTTACTCTTAATATTGAATTGATGTAGAGGTCGAATGTAATTGTATCTTTTTGATACCAATATATTGCCCTCTATGATAAAATGTGTAGTGCATATATATTCCTTTTACAGATATACAAGAAAATAGTATAGGTACTATCTACTTTTACATAGTATTAAAATTATTTGTTTGTATATAGTAAGTACACACATAATTTGTCTTTCATAATGTAATCTGTTAATATTATTTATTATAAATATCTATAATTTGTATGTTCTCGTACGGAGAGCTGACTTCGTGCGATGGGAACCCCACAACGTAAGCGCGCATGGAGGGGCAATGATGGTCCACATACAATAGGTAGGTGGTCGTAGGGAGGGCTTAATGACAATACCACACGTGAAGGGTGTGTGCGGTGGTGTTACTAGACAACCAGGGTTGATTCCTAGCTTGCATACCCATCTAATAGAGCAGATATGCGGATATGTCAGCATTAGGGTACCCTCCGATCCTAATTAATTTAATCCGATAAACTAGTACTTCACATTAGGTACCATCGGATCCACTTTCACCTTGAAGACTAATGCAATATATTGTCACGTGACACAAATATATGAAAGAGGGACTTATGTCCTACAACATATATGGATTAATATAGATAACAAACTATGGCCTCCTAAACCAAATATGGACGGTGGCTGCGGCCCAACTAAATTCTGATTCATTTTCGCAAAACCTAAACATTCAAAAGTTTCATTTAACTTAGTTTGTACCTGGTTGGTTCACAAAAGAACAGTGATATGCACTCTAATCAATCTACATAATGTAGCCTGAAATTCGGTCTTCACCACATCATACACGTCAAGACCATCACATTACCTAAAGGTGAATTCAATTATTTGTGCGAGACCGTTCACCCTCAAGGATGGTATACTAAGTTATAATCCATCTCATGTCAATGGTAGGGATACATTGTCATAGACGAAGAGAAGTGAGGTAAATATGGAAGCCCATGTTGAAGGCCGAGGTCGTAAAGTTGAAGAGAAGGAGCGAAGAGCGAAAGGCGCACAAATCGGTGCACCTCCTAGACCGGTGCCCGAACAGAGCACCGACGTGCTACCGAAATGGCTTATAGTAGTGATACCTTCGATCCGGATTATGGATTGTAGTATTGTAAGATTTTCCCTAGAAGATCTAGGTTTAATTGAACCTTGGAAAACACTGCTAAATGGATTTATGGAAACTTCTACAAGACTTGCTGTTTAGTTTTATCTTACGTTTGCCGGACCTTTCTAGTTTACTTTGTTTGGTGTTGTATTCAATGGATGGAAAATAGGCCAGGGTCAAGGATTCTCCTCCAGCTATGCATACATATGGGATTAAGATATAAATGAACCACCATATTATGTCACAAATAAAATAGTGATAAGAGATTTGTGAGCAGCACATCCGTAAATACTATTGTCCCTAAAACCAGAGGTAACAATAGCATCTTGATCCAACCGTTGTCCCTACAACCGCAAGTTACAACCATTATTAAGTAAAACAGACCAAAGCATTAAGATAGATAATACTGTTGTTTATCCCAATCGAATCACTAAGCGAGTACCGTAACTTTCTCCTTTTTTTCACTGATATTTCGAGGTAGCACGTCGTTCTCCACTCATCTCACCTCTTCCCTTGATCGATTCGAAGAGGCTCGGGTACCTATAAGTCCTCAGATCGAGGCAAAGAGACAAAAATACAAGATAGCATAGCTCCTATTCAATCTATACACATAAACGCTGCGAGGATTCACCTCAACCCATAACTCGTGAGGTCTACTCACGCATAATAACAAGATCAAAGATATAGAAATCATTGTTGCAAACACTTGGATTGAAATCAAATATTCTTACAATGGTCGCCAATTTTCATGGAGATCTCTATTACAAGGTGATGGCTATGACTATGAAGGGGATTGGAGAGGAGGTGGATGAACTATGGTGGTGGATTTCCTTCGATGAGTTGCATATAGATCTGGTGGATGCCGGCTCTGTTTGGTGACGAATGGCTCTCTTTCTAGAATGGCTCCCTTCACGAAAGTTATAGGGTTTGACCCCAGGGGTCTCCGGCGCCCAGTATGGGCGGACGGTATGGACGGGGCTTTCCCGTACCGTTGTCCGCTATTGCTCCTGGAACCGACTTTGGGAGCCCGATTGACTTTGCTGCATTTGTGACGATATTATCTTCAATAATTGCAGGCCCATTTGCCTTAAAAACGCTATTTCATGCACATCACACAAAAAGAGAAGGGATTGCACATCTTTGCAATAATTAGTCATTAGTGTCACACTAATAGAGATGTTTAGTCATTTTATTGAATTAGCAAAGGGTTTAAACATGAGGAGAAATGGCGTATTTCACATCCATCAACCTCCCCAAGCTTATCCTTGATCGTCCTCCAGCAAGAAATCAAAATCACAAGGAACTCAGCATTTGAACCAAAATAACGAGAAGGTAATTTCACTTACAAGTTGTGCCTTATGAGTCCAGCCTTCTTCCATTCGAAAGCTTGGCATAGTTAGAGAAATGCCAAGAATATAATATGAGCGTTGGTAACTCGAGACAATCACAATAAATATTCTGTGCACATGGATAACTAGTTGTGTAAACAATCATCCTAATTCATCTAGTTAACTCTGAGTATGTCAAGAAACACTAGGAAGTTTATTATCATCAAAGTTAAGTGTGAGAATTCATGTCAAAAGCAGCATAAGCAACGAAGTATCTTATTGACACCCACATCAATAGATCAAGGCTACCAAAACACTACTATTCATTCAATGCTTTTCAAGAAAATTCATCTAGTAGTAACGAGTCCATGCCAACAACTTAGAAGTGATCCATTTTGGATTACAAATAAAAGTCATAGATGACCTTTTAGCAATATTTTGCACAACTCTCAAGAGTACTAATGCTTTTGCCCACAAGTAGCTCGCTATCCATGTCTACAACTCAATAGCTGAAATTGGGATTTTGAATCCGCAAATCATGCGTAAGCTAGCGGAGTTGTTAGCATCCCAAGAGTGTGCACTGATGGCGTGTATTTCACACGTTCGTTGGGCAACCCCAAGAGGAAGGTATGATGCGCACAACAGCAAGTTTTCCCTCAGAAAGAAACCAAGGTTTATCGAACCAGGAGGAGCCAAGAAGCACGTTGAAGGTTGATGGCGGCGGGATGTAGTGCGGCGCAACACCGGAGATTCCGGCGCCAACGTGGAACCCGCACAACACAACCAAAGTACTTTGCCCCAACGAAACAAGTGAGGTTGTCAATCTCACCGGCTTGCCGTAACAAAGGATTAACCGTATTGTGTGGAAGATGATTGTTTGCAGAGAAAACAGTAAAAACAAGTATTGCAAGCAGATTTGTATTTCAAGTATTAAAGAATGGACCGGGGTCCACAGCTCACTAGAGGTGTCTCTCCCATAAGATAAAAGCATGTTGGGTGAACAAATTACAGTCGGGCAATTGACAAATAGAGAGGGCATAACAATGCACATACATGACATGATAAGTATAGTGAGATTTAATTGGGCATTACGACAAAGTACATAGACCGCCATCCAACTCGCATCTATGCCTAAAAAGTCCACCTTCAGGTTATCATCCGAACCCCCTCCAAGCATTAAGTTGCAAAACAACAGACAATTGCATTAAGTATGGTGCGTAATGTAATCAACAACTACATCCTCGGACATAGCGCCAATGTTTTATCCCTAGTGGCAACAAAGACAACACAACCTTAGAACTTTCGTCACTCGTCCTGGTGTCAATGCGTGCATGAACCCACTATCGAGCATAAGTACTCCCTCTTGGAGTTAAAAGCAAAAACTTGGCCGGAGCCTCTACTAGAAACGGAGAGCATGCAAGATCATAAACAACACATGTATAATAACTTGATAATTAACATGACATGGTATTCTCTATCCATCGGATCCCGACAAACACAACATATAGAATTACAGTATAGATGATCTTGATCATGTTAGGCAGCTCACAAGATCCAACAATGAAGCACAATGAGGAGAAGACAACCATCTAGCTACCGCTATGGACCCATAGTCCAGGGGTGAACTACTCACTCATCACTCCGGAGGCGACCATGGCGGTGTAGAGTCCTCCGGGAGATGAATCCCTCTCCGGCAGGGTGCCGGAGGAGATCTCCGGTAATCCCCCGAGATGGGATCGGCGGCGACGGCGTCTCGCAAGGTTTTCCGTATCGTGGTTTTTCGCATCGGGGGTTTCGCGACGGAGGCTTTAAGTAGGCGGAAGGGCGCAGTCGGGGGCCGACGAGGGGCCCACACCATAGGTCGGCGCGGCCGGGCCTGGGCCGCGCCGCCCTATGGTTTGGCCACCTCGTGGCCCCACTTCGTGTGTTCTTCGGTCTTCTGGAAGCTCCGTGGAAAAATAGGCCCCTGGGTCTTCGTTTCGTCCAATTCCGAGAATATTTCGTTACTAGGATTTCTGAAACCAAAAACAGCAGAAAACAAGAACCGGCACTTCGGCATCTTGTTAATAGGTTAGTTCCGTAAAATGCACGAATATGACATAAAGTGTGCATAAAACATGTAGGTATCATCAATAATATGGCATAGAACATAAGAAATTATCGATACGTCTGAGACGTATCAAGCATCCCCAAGCTTAGTTCTGCTCGTCCCGAGCAGGTAAAACGATAACAAAGATAATTTCTGAAGTGATATGCCATCATAACCTTGATCATACTATTTGTAAACATATGTAGTGAATGCAGCGATCAAAACAATGGTGATGACATGAGTAAACAAGTGAATCATAAAGCAAAGACTTTTCATGAATAGTACTTCAAGACAAGTATTAATAAGTCTTGCATAAGAGTTAACTCATAAAGCAATAAATCAAAGTAAAGGTATTGAAGCAACACAAAGGAAGATTAAGTTTCAGCGGTTGCTTTCAACTTGTAACATGTATATCTCATGGATAATTGTCAACATAGAGTAATATAACAAGTACAATATGCAAGTATGTAGGAATCAATGCACAGTTCACACAAGTGTTTGCTTCTTGAGGTGGAGAGAAATAGGTGAACCGACTCAACATAAAAGTAAAGAGAATGGTCCTTCAAAGAGGAAAGCATCGATTGCTATATTTGTGCTAGAGCTTTTATTTTGAAAACATGAAACAATTTTGTCAACGGTAGTAATAAAGCATATGAGTTATGTACATTATATCTTACAAGTTGCAAGTCTCATGCATAGTATACTAATAGTGCCCGCACCTTGTCCTAATTAACTTGGACTACCGGATCTTTGCAATGCACATGTTTTGACCAAGTGTCACAATGGGGTACCTCCATGCCGCCCGTACAAAGGTCTAAGGAGAAAGCTCGCATTTTGGATTTCTCGCTTTTGATTATTCTCAACTTAGACATCCATACCGGGACAACATGGACAACGTGATAATGGACTCCTCTTTAATGCATAAGCATGTGGCAACAATTATTATTCTCATATGAGATTGAGGATATATGTCCAAACTGAAACTTCCACCATGAATCATGGCTTTAGTTAGCGGCCCAAAGTTCTTCTCTAACAATATGCATGCTCCAACCATGAAGGTGGTAGATCTCTCTTGCTTCGTACAAGACGGACATGCATAGCAACTCACATGATATCCAACAAAGAATAGTTGATGGCGTCCCCGTAAACATGGTTATCGCTCAACAAGCAACTTAATAAGAGATAAAGTGCATAAGTACATATTCAATACCACAATAGTTTTTAAGCTATTTGTCCCATGAGCTATATATTGCAAAGGTGAATGATGGAATTTTAAAGGTAGCACTCAAGCAATTTACTTTGGAATGGCGGATAAATACCATGTAGTAGGTAGGTATGGTGGACACAAATGGCATAGTGGTTGGCTCAAGGATTTTGGATGCATGAGAAGTATTCCCTCTCGATACAAGGTTTAGGCTAGCAAGGTTATTTGAAACAAACACAAGGATGAACGGTACAGCAAGACACTCACATAAAAGACATATGGTAAACATTATAAGACTCCATACCGTCTTCCTTGTTGTTCAAAACTCAATACTAGATGTTATCTAGACTCTAGAGAAACCAAATATGCAAACCAAATTAGCAAGCTCTAAGTATTTCTTCATTAATGGGTGCAAAGTATATGATGCAAGAGCTTAAACATGAGCACAACAATTGCCAAGTATCAAATTATCCAAGACATTTATAGCAATTACTACATGTATCATTTTCCAATTCCAACCATATAACAATTTAACGAAGGAGAAACTTCGCCATGAATACTATGAGTAGAGCCTAAGGACATATTTGTCCATATGCAACAGCGTGAGCGTGTCTCTCTCCCATAAAGTGAATGCTAGGATCCATTTTATTCAAACAAAACAAAAAACAAAAACAAACCGACGCTCCAAGCAAAGTGCATAAGATGTGGCCGAATAAAAATATAGTTTCAGTGGGAGGAACCCGATAATGTTGTCGATGAAGAAGGGGATGCCTTGGGCATCCCCAAGCTTAGACGCTTGAGTCTTCTTAATATATGCAGGGGTGAACCACCGGGGCATCCCCAAGCTTAGAGCTTTCACTCTCCTTGATCATATTGCATCATACTCCTCTCTTGATCCTTGAAAACTTCCTCCACACCAAACTCGAAACAACTCATTAGAGGGTTAGTGCATAATAAAAATTCACATGTTCAGAGGTGACACAATCATTCTTAACACTTCTGGACATTGCATAAAGCTACTGGACATTAGTGGATCAAAGAAATTCATCCAACATAGCAAAAGAGGCAATGCGAAATAAAAGACAGAATCTGTCAAAACAGAACAGTCCGTAAAGATGGATTTTATTAGGCCACCAGACTTGCTCAAACGAAAATGCTCAAATTGAATGAAAGTTGCGTACATATCCGAGGATCATGCTCGTAAATTGGCGTAATTTTCTGAGCTACCTACAGGGAGATAGACCCAGTATTCGTGACAAGCAAAGAAATCTGGAACTCGCGCAAGTAATCCAAATCTAGTACTTACTTTTCTATCAAAGACTTTACTTGGCACAACAAAACATAAAACTAAGATAAGGAGAGGTTGCTACAGTAGTAAACAACTTCCAAGACACAAATATAAAACAAAAATACTGGAGTAAAAACATGGGTTGTCTCCCATAAGCGCTTTTCTTTAACGCCTTCAGCCTAGGCGCGTAAAGTGTATACTCAAGTAACATCGAGAGATGAAGCATCAACATCATAATTTGTTCTAATAATAGAATCATAAGGTAACTTCATTCTCTTTCTAGGGAAGTGTTCCATACCTTTCTTGAGAGGAAATTGATATTTAATATTACCTTCCTTCATATCAATAGTAGCACCAACGGTTCGAAGAAAAGGTCTTCCCAATATAATGGGGCAAGATGCATTGCATTCAATATCCAAGACAACAAAATCAACGGGGACAAGGTTATTGTTAACCATAATATGAACATTATCAACTTTCCCCAAAGGTTTCTTTTTAGCATTATCAACGAGATTAACATCCAAATAACAATTTTTCAATGGTGGCAAGTCAAGCATATCATAGACTTTTTTAGGCATAACAGTAAATACTTGCACCAAGATCACATAAAGCATTACAATCAAAATCTTTGATTCTCATTTTAATGATGGGCTCCCAACCATCCTCTAGCTTTCTAGGAATAGAAGTTTCAAGTTTTAGTTTCTCTTCTCTAGCTTTTATGAGAGCATTTGTAATATGTTTTGTGAAAGCCAAATTTATAGCGCTAGCATTGGGACTCTTAGCAAGTTTTTGCAAGAACTTTATAACTTCAGAGATGTGGCAATCATCAAAATCTAAATCATTACAATCTAAAGCAATGGGATTATCATCCCCAAGGTTGGAAAAAATTTCAGCAGCTTTATCACAAGCAGCTCAAATAGCTTTAGCAGCTTCAGTAATTTTGCGCGCTTTGCACTAGGAGTAGAAGCATTGCTAACACCAATTATTTTATCATTGATAGTAGGAGGTGCAGCAACATATGAATCATTAGCATTGCTAGTGGTGGTAATAGTCCAAACTTTAGCTACATTTTCCTTTTTAGCTAGTTTTTCATTTTCTTCTCTATCCCACCTAGCACGCAGCTCACCCATTAATCTTATATTCTCATTAATTCTAACTTGGATGGCATTTGCTGTAGTAACAATTTTATTTTCAATATCCCTATTAGGCATAACTTTCGATTTCAAAAGATCAACATCGTAGGCAAGACTATCAACTCTAGAAACAAGAATATCAATTTTATTGAGCTTTTCCTCAACAGATTTGTTAAAGGCAGCTTTGTGTACTAATAAATTCTTTAAGCATGGCTTCAAGTCCAGGGGTGTATTCCTATTATTGTTGTAAGAATTCCCATAAGAATTAGCATAACCGTTACCATTATTATAAGGATATGGCCTATAGTTATTACTAGAATTGTTCCGATAAGCATTGTTGTTGAAATTATTATTTTTAATGAAGTTTACATCAACATGTTCTTCTTGGGCAACCAATGAAGCTAATGGAACATTATTAGGATCAACATTAGTCCTATCATTCGCAAGCATAGACATAATAGCATCAACCTTATCATTCAAGGAAGAGGATTCTTCAACAGAATTTACCTTCTTACCTTGTGGAGCTCTTTCCGTGTGCCATTCAGTAGTAATTAACCATCATATTATCAAGAAGCTTTGTTGCTTCACCAAGAGTGATGGACATAAAGGTACCTCCAGCAGCTGAATCCAATAAATTCGCGAAGAAAAATTTAGTCCTCGCATAGAAGGTTTGGATGATCATCCAAGTAGTCAATCCATGGGTTGGGCAATTTTTAACCAGAGATTTCATTCTTTCCCAAGCTTGAGCAACATGTTCATTATCCAATTGTTTAAAATTCATTATGCTACTCCTCAAAGATATAATTTTAGCAGGGGGATAATATCTACCAATAAAAGCATCCTTGCATTTAGTCCATGAATCAATACTATTCTTAGGCAGAGATAGCAACCAATCTTTAGCTCTTCCTCTTAATGAGAAAGGGAACAATTTTAATTTTATAATGTCACCATCTACATCTTTATACTTTTGCATTTCACATAGTTCAACAAAATTATTGAGATGGGCAGCAAGCATCATCGAACTAACACCGTGAAAATTGCTCTCGCATAACAAGATTAAGTAAAGCAGGTTTAATTTCAAAGAATTCTGCCGTAGTAGCAGTGTGGAGCAATAGGTGTGCATAAGAAATCATTATTATTTGTGCTAGTGAAGTCACACAACTTAGTATTTTCAGGGGTAGCCATTTTAGCAATAGTAAATAAAGCAAACTAGATAAAGTAAATGCAAGTAAACTAATTTTTTTGTGTTTTTGATATAGCAAACAAGACAAGCAAATAAAGTAAAGCTAGCAACTAATTTTTTTGTGTTTTGATATAAGTGCAGCAAACAAAGTAGTAAATAAAATAAAGCAAGACAAAAACAAAGTAAAGAGATTGAGAAGTGGAGACTCCCCTTGCAGCCGTGTCTTGATCTCCCCGGCAACGGCGCCGTAAAAGAGCTTGATGGCGTGTATTTCACACGTTCGTTGGGCAACCCCAAGAGGAAGGTATGATGCGCACAAGCAGCAAGTTTTCCCTCGTAAAGAAACCAAGGTTTATCGAACCAGGAGGAGCCAAGAAGCACGTTGAAGGTTGATGGCGGCGGGATGTAGTGCGGCGCAACACCGCAGATTCCGCGCCAACGTGGAACCCGCACAACACAACCAAAGTACTTTGCCCCAACGAAACAAGTGAGGTTGTCAATCTCACCGGCTTGCCGTAACAAAGGATTAACCGTATTGTGTGGAAGATGATTGTTTGCAGAGAAAATAGTAAAAACAAGTATTGCAACAGATTTGTATTTCAAGATTAAAGAATGGACCGGGGTCCACAGCTCACTAGAGGTGTCTCTCCCATAAGATAAAAGCATGTTGGGTGAACAAATTACAGTCGGGCAATTGACAAATAGAGAGGGCATAACAATGCACATACATGACATGATAAGTATAGTGAGATTTAATTGGGCATTACGACAAAGTACATAGACCGCCATCCAACCGCATCTATGCCTAAAAAGTCCACCTTCAGAGTTATCATCCGAACCCCTCCAGCATTAAGTTGCAAAGCAACAGACAATTGCATTAAGTATGGTGCGTAATGTAATCAACAACTACATCCTCGGACATAGCGCCAATGTTTTATCCCTAGTGGCAACAAAGACAACACAACCTTAGAACTTTCTCGTCACCGTCCTGTGTGTCAATGCAGCATGAACCCACTATCGAGCATAAGTACTCCCTCTTGGAGTTAAAAGCAAAAACTTGGCCAGAGCCTCTACTAGAAACGGAGAGCATGCAAGATCATAAACAACACATGTGTAATAACTTGATAATTAACATGACATGGTATTCTCTATCCATCGGATCCCGACAAACACAACATATAGAATTACGTATAGATGATCTTGATCATGTTAGGCAGCTCACAAGATCCAACAATGAAGCACAATGAGGAGAAGACAACCATCTAGCTACCGCTATGGACCCATAGTCCAGGGGTGAACTACTCACTCATCACTCCGGAGGCGACCATGGCGGTGTAGAGTCCTCCGGGAGATGAATCCCCTCTCCGGCAGGGTGCCGGAGGAGATCTCCGAATCCCCCGAGATGGGATCGGCGGCGACGGCGTCTCAGTAAGGTTTTCCGTATCGTGGTTTTTCGCATCAGGGGTTTCGCGACGGAGGCTTTAAATAGGCGGAAGGGCAGAGTCGGGGGCCAGACGAGGGCCCACACTATAGGTCGGCGCGGCCAGGGCTTGGGCCGCGCCGCCCTATAGTTTGGCCACCTCGTGGCCCCACTTCGTGTGTTCTTCGGTCTTCTGGAAGCTCCGTGGAAAAATAGGGCCCCGGGTCTTCGTTTCGTCCAATTCCGAGAATATTTCGTTACTAGGATTTCCGAAACCAAAAACAGTAGAAAACAGGAACCGGCACTTCGGCATCTTGTTAATAGGTTAGTTCCAGAAAATGCACTAATATGACATAAAATGTGCATAAAACATGTAGGTATCATCAATAATATGGCATAGAACATAAGAAATTATCGATACGTCGGAGACGTATCATGCACCACAATTTGTTGATAAGCTTTAAGCAATATCATACTTTGATTCACAACATTTCAGTTTTGGCATGTGTCTCACTCACCACTAGACTTCATTTCAATCAAACAACTCTTTTCAAGAGTGCTATCAAGTCTATCACTAAATCTATGTGGTTAAGTATCTCCAAAGTTAAACTCTTAAGAAAATTGGTCATCACATAAGTTATTATTGTAGAATTTTTCTGGCAATATTATTTCCAAGTCAAGACTCGGTTAACTAAATGAACTAGAGCAAGAGCTATCACAACTAATTAAACACACAGATAAAAAGCTTTACTCCAATTGTTTTGAATCACTCCCACTAGCACAATATCTTGACAGAAGTAATAACTAGCATAAACATTTCAAATTTCAAAAGTGGGAGATATAAGACATACCTCTTATAAGTGACGTCACTCTTCTCTTCCTTAGGATATGTTCCTTCAAAACTCATAGTAGATCACTCTCATTAATAATATCAAAGCAAAGAGGCAACCGATAATCCACTTTTTCACAAATAAGGATAAAAGGAAAAATATTTTTGTATTATTTTAATATGGGGTTTAGAGGGAAAAAGAATAGGATTGGCGACAAACTAAGGAACTAAAAACAAATGAAAAAGAAAAACAAACAAAAAACAAAAGCAAAAGCAAAAGCAAAAGCAAAAGTAAAAGAAAAGTGTTGGAACAAAAGAACACGAGTGTTTCAAAGCTCTCAAAGAGCAGGAGTACAAATTTATTCAACACAAATAAAAATGCTTGTGTAACACATCTCCAAGCTTAGGCTTAATTTTGCAAGCCCTCTTTATGCTCATTGTGGCGGTGGAGGATAGTTTCCGAAGTTCCATTGGCTGCTCTAATAGGTGAACTGGGACGAGAGGTCCGCGGTAGAGTCTCGAAGGCTGCTGGCGAGGTTGCTCATGTTCTCAATTCTTCCTTTCGACGCGTACATGTCCTCATAGGTGGTGAAGTTGTTTTTCGGATGCTTCTCCTCTTTGGTCCCTTCATGCTCTTCTTCTACTTCTTCTTCTCCTTCGGGTTCATTTTGTGGCTATGGTAGACTTGCCTCAACCTGCGCATCATAATGAAAACGTCGATCCTCGATAGAGAATAGACCATTAGGCAAAGGAGCAACGATCAAGTGATCAACTTACGGTATGTTGAAGTAATATCCACCATTTATTTTTCTAACCATACCACATGCATTAAGAGTAGCAAAACCAAGACGACAAGGCCCTTCCAATGTTTGTATATTACTTACATTGATGTGAAGTGCTCGTGCGAGAATGGTGATAACTCCTCCTCATATGAGGCCCCGAGCTCCAAGTGCTTGGCGCTTCAAATACATCACGAGAAGAACGCCCAGATGTGGCGTTAAGTTGCAGTTTGGAAAAACAGCCTTTGCGAGGACCATCATGTCCTCATCATTAACTCTTGTAAAATCACCACACGCCTGCAAGGTGTTAGCAATAACATAGTACAAACAACGAATCGCAGGACACTCAATATTATTTCCTTTGGGAAGTGTATCAGGTACTTTCATTCTACTAAAATAACTTAAAGGTCAGGGGTTCAAAGTGAAACAAGTGGCACGTATGGCATTGGTGTTGTTCTCAAGAGTCAAGACATACTCACGGTTCATCAAACGGAAGCTATCCAGTCGACTCCAGGTAGTTCTTCCTCCGGGAGGTGGAATCTTCCCACCGTGTGCAAGAGTCTAAGCTTGGGAATGTTGATGAGTCTGAATTGCAGCATTTTTACCTTTTAGTTTTTGCACTAGTTACATTACAATTTTCGAATTTTATTGCGCTTGTGCACACGCTTCTATGCTTGTTTCGTCAGGATCCCGAAATCTTAAGGAGAGATGGAAACACCTTTTTAAAGATATTATTTTTGAAGATAAATTCGCCAAACTGAAGTCGACGTAAGTGCTCTGAATATTTATTCATGTATCTGGGTGAAAAACCATCGAAGAGAAAAGTGCCAGAGACTTTAAAGAGCAACGAACCCTCCCGTTGACGAGGGAACACCTCGGCAATGCCTACGTATTGTAGACTTGGGTTTCGAGAGAGCGACGATGGAGATTCCGGGAGCGAGATTAGGCACACGACGTACCCAGCTTCGGGTCCCCTCGGTGGAGGATCCCTACGTGCTGCTAGCAATCCAGTATATGATCATAGATGTGTTTACAGGGTGCCTCCATAGGCGGAGCTATGTTGTCTCTCTCTCTCCCTCCCTTATTCCGGGTGCCCTGGCTAGCTTTATATATGCAACCAGCCTAGGGTTTTACAAGAGTCCTAGTCGACTACTTCTTCGGGTTGCCTTGTTGGGCCTTCTCCATATTGGGCCGAGCCGATCCGAGTATACCAATAATGGGTACCCAAAGGGTATACCCATGTCGGTAGCCCCAGAGTGTCTAGGGAAGTCGAAGACTTGCGTAGAGACTCCAAGCATAATCATCTCCAAAGGCGAGGTCCATGTCGTAGATCATGTGTAGCATAAATGATGTCGACGATTCTCGAAATTATTTTTCTATCGGGCGCGCAGCGGCTCCCGATGGGAGTAGCCCCGAGTCTATGGGTAAGTGCTTGCACTTAGGCATAGACTCAAGTTGTACTACTCGATGAAGAACTTAACTATATTTGCGGAAGACTTGATGAAATCCATGTGCTCCCGATGGGAGTAGGCTCCACTCGAGTCATAGAATCGAGTTGAGTCTACAAACCTTAATTGCCGTAGATGCCGTCGAAGTTATCTTTCTATCGGGTGCGCGACCAGCGCTCCCGATGGGAGTAGCCCCCAAGGCTACAACCAAGTGTTTGCACTTGGGTGTAGGCTCAACTTGCTTTTAATCAACACCACAATTTTTCCTCTTTCTTGTATCTTATCGGGAGGGTGAACAATACTCTCGATAAGAGTAGCCCCCGAGCCTATGCGCAGGTGCTTGCACCGGGCATAGACTCAAGTTGTACTACTCGATAAAGAACTTGGCGCAACCTCTCTTTTATCGACTCCAGAGCCGTTGCTATTTTTATTTGACATCCATATCTATATTGTACGGGGATAATGGTAATTGGGGCTAGTTCATCCGACGGATCAGTGTACTAGTTAACCTGCTCTAGTGGCAATCCACAAAACCTACTTCAAGATCACGTCCCTGGACATGATCTCGGGATGCCTGGTGCTAACTCGACAGGTGCCGCTTAAGGTCTTACCATGCCGTCGAGCCCCAGTCACGTTTTATCGGGTCCACAGGCGCGTCCGCTGAGATATTTCTTCACATCTCGTTGATGTGGAAAAAAGTAGCAGAGCGCAGTCTTTGGCGATGCCACGCCACACGGGACGGACCCGGGTCTTACCTTCGCGAGTTTTGCGGCATTCGGAGTTTATTCGCGACTTTGGCGCTCCGAGAATATTTTGTCAAGTGCCTTGTTCGGCTGATGCAATGACCCATTTTGCGGGTTCTTCTATTTTCTCTCGGGCTTGATAAGACAACCGAATATATTGGTTCTTGTATATTGTCGGGTACATCACCGATGCCCTTGCTTGAAACAATATGACGAGTCAATGAACCCGAAGATTTGTCCACCTTTTTTTTTTGGTTCCTCCTTGATGAAAATTTCGTCGAGTTCCTTGATACGTCTCCGACGTATCGATAATTTCTTATGTTCCATGCCACATTATTGATGATATCTACATGTTTTATACACATTATATGTCATATTTATGCATTTTCCGGAACTAACCTATTGACGAGATGCCGAAGGGCCGGCTCCGTTTTCTGCTGTTTTTGGTTCCGAAATCCTAGTAAGGAAATATTCTCGGAATCGGACGAAATCAATGCCCAGACATCCTATTTTTCCACGAAGCTTCCGCAACACCCGAGAGCCACCAGAGGGGAGCCCTGGTGGGCCCAGATGATAGGGCGGCGCGGCTAGGGCCTGGGCCGCGCCCCCCTATTGTGTCACCGCCTCGTCAGCCCTCCGACTCCGCCTCTTCGTCTATTTAAAGGTCCCTGACCTAAATCTTCGATACGGATTGACGAAACCAGAGAAAACCTTCCAGAGCCGCCGCCATCGCGAAACCCCAAATCGGGGGACAGAAGTCTCTGTTCCGGCACCCTGCCGGGACGGGGAATTGCCCCCGGAGTCATCTCCACCGCTGTCTCCACCGCCATCTTCACCGCCATCGCTGTCTCCATGATGAGGAGGGAGTAATTCACCCCCGGGGCTGAGGGCTCCGCTGTAGCTATGTGGTTCATCTCTCTCTTTATGTGATCTAGTTGAATATCATCTATGTGCTACTCTAGTGATGTTATTAAAGTACTCTATTCTTCCTTCACGGTGTAATGGTAACAGTGTGTGCACCGTGTAGTACTTGGCGTAGTCTATGATCATAATCTCTTGTAGGTTATGGAGTTAATTATTTCTATGATAGTATTGATGTGATCTATGCCTCCTTCATAGTGTGATGGTGACAGTGTGCATGTTATGTTAGTTCTCGGTGTAATTGTGTTGATCTATCTTGCACTCTAAGGTTATTTAAACATGAATATCGAATATTGTGGAGCTTGTTAACTCCGGCATTGAGGGTTCGTGTAATCCTACACACTTAGTGGTGTTCATCATCCAACAAGAGGGTGTAGAGTGGTTCTATTATGTGATCATTGTTGAGAGTGTCCACTAGTGAAAGCAGGATCCCCGGGCCTTGCTTCCAAGCATCGAATCTCCGTTTGTTTACTGTTTTGTTGCATGTTTACTCGCTGCCATATTTTATTCAGATTGCTATTACCACTCATATTCATTCATACCACTTGTATTTCACTATCTCTTCGCCGAACTGGTGCACCTATACATCTGACAAGTGTATTTGGTGTGTTGGGGACACAAGAGACTTCTTGCTTTGTGATTGCAGGGTTGCTTGAGAGGGATATCTTTGACCTCTTCCTCCCTGAGTTCGATAAACCTTGGGTGATCCACTTAAGGGAAACTTGCTCGCTGTTCTACAAACCTCTCGCTCTTGGAGGCCCAACACTATCTACAAGAATAGAAGCACCCGTAGACATCAAGCTATTTTCCGGCGCCGTTGCCGGGGAGGAAAGGTAAAAGGCACTCATACTTCGGTCCCGAGTAACTCGAGTACTTTCCGTTGCCGTTGTGTGTGCGCTCGAAGCTATTTCCTTTAGATCCTGCAATTGCATCTTTTTGTTTCTTGTTTACACTAGTTAGGCATAATGGACAACAATGAGCTTCTTATTCTATTTCCTGATTTAAGACATGGATGGTTGATACGTCTCAAATGTATCTATAATTTCTTATGTTCCATGCCACATTATTGATGATATCTACATGTTTTATACACATTATATGTCGTATTTATGCATTTTCCGGCACTAACCTATTAACAAGATGCCGAAGAGCCAGCTTGTTGTTTTCTGCTGTTTTTGGTTTCAGAAATCCTACAAAGGAAATATTCTCGGAATTGGACGAAATCAATGCCCGGGGTCCTATTTTGCCACGAAGCTTCCGTAAGACCGAGGGGGAAAGGAAGTGGGGCCACGAGGCGCCGCCACACTAGGGCGGCGCGGCCCGTGTCTTGGCCGCGCGGCCCTAGCGTGTGGGGCCCTCGTGTGGCCCCCGCGTTGCCCTTCCGCCTAATTAAAGCCTCCGTCGCGAAACCCCCGCATCGAGAGCCACGATACGTAAAACCCATCGAGACGCCGCCGCCGCCAATCCCATCTCGGGGATTCGGGAGATCGCCTCCCGCACCTTGCCGGAGAGGGGGAATCATCTCCCGGAGGACTCTTCACCGCCATGGTCGCCTCCGGAGTGATGAGTGAGTAGTTCACCCCGGACTATGGGTCCATAGCAGTAGCTAGATGGTCGTCTTCTCCTTATGTGCTTCATTGTTGGATCTTGTGAGCTGCCTAACATGATCAAGATCATCTATCCGTAATGCTATATGTTGTGTTTGTCGGGATCCGATGGATAGAGAATACTATGTTATGTTAATTATCAATCTATTACCTATGTGTTGTTTATGATCTTGCATGCTCTCCGTTATTAGTAGAGGCTCGGCCAAGTTTTTGCTCTTAACTCCAAGAGGGAGTATTTATGCTCGATAGTGGGTTCATGCCTCCATTAAATCTGGGACAGGTGACGTAAAGTTCTAAGGTTGTGGATGTGCTGTTGCCACTAGGGATAAAACATTGATGCTATGTCCAAGGATGTAGTTGTTGATTACATTACGCACCATACTTAATGCAATTTTTTGTTGTTTGCAACTTAATACTGGAAGGGGTTCGGATGATAACCTGAAGGTGGACTTTTTAGGCATAGATGCATGCTGGATAGCGGTCTATGTACTTTGTCGTAATGCCCAATTAAATCTCACTATATTTATCATATCATGTATGTGCATTGTCATGCCCTCTCTATTTGTCAATTGCCCGACCGTAATTTGTTCACCCAACATGCTATTTATCTTATGGGAGAGACACCTCTAGTGAACTGTGGACCCCGGTCCTATTCTTTACATCGCATACAATCTATCGCAATTGTTCTTTACTCGTTTTCTGCAAACAATCATCTTCCACACAATACGGTTAATCCTTTGTTACAGCAAGCCGGTGAGATTGACAACCTCACCGTTTCGCTGGGGCAAAGTACTTTGGTTGTGTTGTGCAGGTTCCACGTTGGCGCCGGAATCCCCGGTGTTGCGCCGCACTACACTCCGCCACCAACAACCTTCAACGTGCTTCTTGGCTCCTCCCGGTTCGATAAACCTTGGTTTCTTTCTCGAGGGAAAACTTATCGCTGTGCACATCACACCTTCCTCTTGGGGTTCCCAACGGACGTGTGTTTCACGTGCATCAAGACTGTTTTCTGGCGCCGTTGCCGGGGAGATCAAGACACGCTGCAAGGGGAGTCTCCACAATCCAATCTCTTTACTTTGTTTTTGTCTTGCTTTATTTTATTTACTACTTTGTTTGCTGCACTTAAACAAAACACAAAAAAATTAGTTGCTAGCTTTACTTTATTTACTGTCTTGCTCTCTATATCAAAAACACAAAAAAATTAGTTACTTGCATTTAGTCTACTTTTGTTATCATGTCTAGCTCTGCACCTGTTACTTCTTCACCTGAGGAATTAGTTTTTACTTTTAAACAAGGGGATGAGGAGAGTTTTAAAGATGCTTGGTCGAGAATTTTTACTTCTTATCGTAAAGCTCGAACCTCAAATGACGCTAAGTTTGCTACTTAGTAATTTTTATTTTGGTCTTATGATTCGCTATAGATATGCCTTGGATGCTGTAGTGGGAGGAGATTTCCTTCATTGCAATGGGGATCAAGCTTTTAATGCCATAAAAAGTTGGTTGCATCACATGATTCAGCTAATAACTTTGATTCAACTCCTTATTAGCATTTATAATAGATTAAACACTCTTGAGACAAGTGCATCTCGCTTGAATGAAAATTATAGATATGTTCGTAACCGTCTTGATCAAGTTTTAGTGAACTCGAACCTTCATTATGGGATCCTACTATTAAAATTGTTATCGGTGACCAAACTCTTCATGCCAATTGTGATATTATGTCTGAATTTTGCCTAATGCCTAAGAGTATTCATGAATCTTTGCAACTTTGGGGATTCGTTGAAGGGGGAGAAGGAATAACTCTTATTGCTAACTGTGTTATAATTCCTAAAGGAATAGCTGCGGGTGTGCATACAACCATTCTTGGGAGAACAATATCCATTGATTATCTCGTTATTGAATGTGCAGAACAGGACAAATCACACTCGGAAGATCCCTGCTGAAACTATTGGGAGCAGTCATAGATATGGGAGAAGGCACCCTAAAATTCACCTCTACACCCGGGGGTAGTCATATATTCCCTAAATCAAAGAGTAAGAAAAAGAACAAGAAAGGTAAAGGTAAAGCCCAAGGTAATGTCGATGCCTCATCTCTTGATAATACTTGATTCACACTTTCTGCGCCTAGCTGAAAGGCGTTAAAGAAAAGCGCTTCTGGGAGACAACCCATGTTTTTACTACAGTACTTTGTTTTATATTTGAGTCTTGGAAGTTGTTTACTACTGTAGCAACCTCTCCTTATCATGTTTTTGTGCCAAGTAAAGTCTCTATGGTAAGTTGATGCTAGATTTGGATTGCTGCACAGAAACAACATTGCTGTCTGTCACGAATTCGCGAAGAAGTCTCTGTACAAAAATCAAAAAAATCTGCAAATTTACCTGCTTGATCCTCAGATATGTACGCAACTTTCATTAGTTTTGAGTTTTTCCGTTTGAGCAAGTTAAGTGCCCCTTCCAGGTTCGTCTTTACGGACTGTTCTGTTTTTGACAGATTCTGCCTTTTATTTCGCATTGCCTCTTTTGCTATGTTGGATGAATTTCTTTGATCCATTAATGTCCAAGTAGCTTTGTGCAATGTCCAGAAGTATTAATAATGATTGTGTCACCTCTGAACATGTGAATTTTTAATTGAGCACTAACCCTCTAATGAGTTTGCTTGAAGTTTGGTGTGAAGGAAGTTTTCAAGGGTCAAGAGAGGAGTATGATATACTATGATCAAGAGGAGTGAAAGCTCTAAGCTTGGGGATGCCCCGGTGGTTCACCCCTGCATATTTTAAGAAGACTCAAGCGTCTAAGCTTGGGGATGCCCAAGGCATCCCCTTCTTCATCGACAACATCATCAGGTTCCTCCCCCGAAACTATATTTTTATTCAGATCACATCTTATGTACTTTGCTTGGAGCGTCGGTTTGTTTTTGTTTTTGTTTTTGTTTGAATAAAATGGATCCTAGCATTCATTGTGTGGGAGAGAGACACGCTCCGCTGTTGCATATGGACAAATATGTCCTTAGGCTTTACTCATAGTATTCATGGCGAAGGTTGAATCTTCTTCGTTAAATTGTTATATGGTTGGAATCGGGAAATGCTACATGTAGTAATTCTAAAATGTCTTGGATAATTTGATACTTGGCAATTTTTGTGCTCATGTTTAAGCTCTTGCATCATATACTTTGCACCCATTAATGAAGAAATACATAGAGCTTGCTAAAATTTGGTTTGCATATTTGGTCTCTCTAAAGTCTAGATAATTTCTAGTATTGAGTTTTGAACAACAAGGAAGACGGTGTAGAGTCTTATAATGTTTACAACGTGTCTTTTATGTGAGTTTTGCTGCACCGGTTCATCCTTGTGTTTGTTTCAAATAACCTTGCTAGCCTAAACCTTGTATCGAGAGGGAATACTTCTCATGCATCCAAAATCCTTGAGCCAACCACTATGCCATTTGTGTCCACCATACCTACCTACTACATGGTATTTCTCCGCCATTCCAAAGTAAATTTCTTGAGTGCTACCTTCAAAATTCCATCATTCTCCTTTGCAATATATAGCTCATGGGACAAAATAGCCTTAAAAACTATTGTGGTATTGAATATGTACTTATGCACTTTATCTCTTATTAAGTTTCTTGTTGTGCGATAACCATGTTCCTGGGGACGCCATCAACTACTCTTTGTTGAATATCATGTGAGTTGCTATGCATGTCCGTCTTGTCTCGAAGTAAGGGAGATCTACCACTTAATGGTTAGAGCATGCATATTGTTAGAGAAGAACATTGGGCCGCTAACTAAAGCCATGAATCATGGTGGAAGTTTCAGCTTTGGACATATATCCTCAATCTCATATGAGAACACTAATTGTTGCTACATGCTTATGCATTAAAGAGGAGTCCATTATCTGTTGTCCATGTTGTCCCGGTATGGATGTCTAAGTTGAGAATAATCAAAAGCGAGAAATCCAAAATGCGAGATTTCTCCTTAGACCTTTGTACAGGCGGCATGGAGGTACCCCTTTGTGACACTTGGTTAAAACATGTGTATTGTGATGATCCCGGTAGTCCAAGATAATTAGGACAAGGTGCGGGCACTATTAGTACGCTATGCATGAGGCTTGCAACTTGTAAGATATAATTTACATAACTCATATGCTTTATTACTACCGTTGACAAAATTGTTTCATGTTTTCAAAACCAAAGCTCTAGCACAAATATAGCAATCGATGCTTTCCTCTGCGAAGGACCTTTCTTTTACTTTTATGTTGAGTCAGTTCACCTATCTCTCTCCACCTCAAGAAGCAAACACTTGTGTGAACTGTGCATTCATTCCTACATACTTGCATATTGCACTTGTTATATTACTTTACATTGACAATATCCATGAGATATACGTGTTATAAGTTGAAAGCAACCGCTGAAACTTAATCTTCCTTTGTGTTGCTTCAATACCTTTACTTTGATTTATTGCTTTATGAGTTAACTCTTATGCAAGACTTATTGATGCTTGTCTTGAAGTACTATTCATGAAAAGACTTTGCTTTATGATTCATTTGTTTACTCATGTCATTACCATTGTTTTGATCGCTGCATTCATTACATATGCTTACAATAGTATGATCAAGGTTATGATGGCATGTCACTTAAGAAATTATCTTTGTTATCGTTTACCTACTCGAGGGCGAGTAGGAACTAAGCTTGGGGATGCTTGATACGTCTCAAACGTATCTATAATTTCTTATGTTCCATGCCACATTATTGATGATATCTACATGTTTTATACACATTATATGTCGTATTTATGCATTTTCCGGCACTAACCTATTAACAAGATGCCGAAGAGCCGCTTGTCGTTTCTCGCTGTTTTTGGTTTCAGAAATCCTACAAAGGAAATATTCTCTGAATTGGACGAAATCAACGCCTGTGGTCCTATTTTGCCACGAAGCTTCCAGAAGACCGAGGGGGAAAGGAAGTGGGGCCACGAGGCGCCGCCACACTAGGGCGGCGCGGCCCAGGTCTTGGCCGCGCAGCCCTAGCGTGTGGGGCCTCGTGTGGCCCCCCGCGTTGCCCTTCCGCCTACTTAAAGCCTCCGTCGCGAAACCCCCAGTACCGAGAGCCACGATACGGAAAACCCATCGAGACGCCGCCGCCGCCAATCCCATCTCGGGGGATTCAGAGATCGCCCCGCACTCGCCGGAGAGGGGAATCATCTCCCGGAGGACTCTTCACCGCCATGGTCGCCTCCGGAGTGATGAGTGAATAGTTCACCCCTGGACTATGGGTCCATAGCAGTAGCTAAATGGTCGTCTTCTCCTTATGTGCTTCATTGTTGGATCTTGTGAGCTGCCTAACATGATCAAGATCATCTATCTGTAATGCTATATGTTGTGTTTGTTGGGATCCGATGGATAGATAATACTATGTTATGTTAATTATCAATCTATTACCTATCTGTTGTTTATGATCTTGCATGCTCTCCGTTATTAGTAGAGGCTCTGGCCAAGTTTTTGCTCTTAACTCCAAGAGGGAGTATTTATGCTCGATAGTGGGTTCATGCCTCCATTAAATCTGGGACAGTGACGTAAAGTTCTAAGGTTGTGGATGTGCCGTTGCCACTAGGGATAAAACATTGATGCTATGTCCAAGGATGTAGTTGTTGATTACATTACGCACCATACTTAATGCAATTGTCTGTTGTTTGCAACTTAATACCGGAAGGGGTTCGGATGATAACCTGAAGGTGGACTTTTTAGGCATAGATGCATGCTGGATAGCGGTCTATGTACTTTGTCGTAATGCCCAATTAAATCTCACTATATTTATCATATCATGTATGTGCATTGTCATGCCCTCTCTATTTGTCAATTGCCCGACCGTAATTTGTTCACCCAACATGCTATTTATCTTATGGGAGAGACACCTCTAGTGAACTCGTGGACCCCGGTCCTATTCTTTACATCGCATACAATCTACTGCAATTGTTCTTTACTGTTTTCTGCAAACAATCATCTTCCACACAATACGGTTAATCCTTTGTTACAACAAGCCGGTGAGATTGACAACCTCACTGTTTCGCTGGGGCAAAGTACTGTGGTTGTGTTGTGCAGGTTCCACGTTGGCGCTGGAATCCCTGGTGTTGCACCGCACTACACTCCGCCACCAACAACCTTCAACGTGCTTCTTGGCTCCTCCTGGTTCGATAAACCTTGGTTTCTTTCTGAGGGAAAACTTACTGCTGTGCACATCACACCTTCCTCTTGGGGTTCCCAACGGACGTGTGTTTCACGCGCATCAATGGTTTGATGCGAAAATTGAAAAACCCATGGAACATATTAGTATGAACACTTTGAATACCATTGTTTCTAATGATATAGAAAATTCTAAGCTTGGGGAAGCTGGCTTTGATGAGCATGATATTTTTAGTCCCCCAAGCATTGAGGAGAAAATTTACTTTGATGATACTTTGCCTCCTATTTATGATGATTATAATGATATTGGTCTTTTAGTACCGTCTGTTATGGAGGATAAATTTGATTATGATTACAATATGCCTCCTATATTTGATGAAGAGAATAATAATGATAGCTACTTTGTTGAATTTGCTCCCACTACAACTAATAAAATTGATTATGCTTATGTGGAGAGTAATAATTTTATGCATGAGACTCATGATAAGAATGCTTTATGTGATAGTTATATTGTTGAGTTTGCTCATGATGCCACTGGATATTATTATGAGAGAGGAAAATATGGTTGTACAAATTTTCATGTTACTAAAATGCCTCTCTACATGCTGAAATTTTTGAAGTTACACTGGTTTTATCTTCCTATGCTTGTTACTTTGCTCTTCATGAACTTGTTTATTTACAAGATTCCTATGCATAGGAAGCATGTTAGGCTTAAATTTGTTTTGAATTTGCTTTTTGATGCTCTCTTTTGCTTCGACTCTTATTTCTTGGGAGTGCATCATTGAAATTACTGAGCCCATCTTAATGGCTATAAAGAAAGCACTTCTTGGAGATAACCCATGTGTTTATTTTACTACAGCAATTTTTGTTTTGTTGAGTCTTGGAAGTTGTTTACTACTGTAGCAACCTCTCCTTATCATGTTTTTGTGCCAAGTAAAGTCTCTATGGTAAAGTTGATGCTAGATTTGGATTGCTGCGCAGAAACAGCATTGCTGTCTGTCACGAATTCGCGCAGAAGTCTCTGTAGGTAACTCAGAAAAATCTGCAAATTTACGTGTGTGATCCTAAGATATGTACGCAACTTTCATTAGTTTTGGGCATTTTCATCTGAGCAAGTATGGTGCCATTTTAAAATTCGTCTTTACGGACTGTTCTGTTTTGACAGATTCTGCCTTTTATTTCGCATTGCCTCTTTTGCTGTGTTGAATGAGTTTCTTTGTTCCATTAACTTTCAGAAGCTTTGTGCAATGTCCAGAAGTGTTAAGAATGATTGTGTCACCTCTGAACATGTGAATTTTTATTATGCACTAACCCTCTAATGAGTTTGCTTGAAGTTTGGTGTGGAGGAAGTTTTCAAGGGTCAAGAGAGGAGGATGATATACTATGATCAAGAAGAGTGAAGAGTCTAAGCTTGGGGATGCCCCCGTGGTTCATCCCTGCATATTTCAAGAAGACTCAAGCGTCTAAGCTTGGGGATGCCCAAGGCATCCCCTTCTTCATCGACAACTTATCAGGTTTCTTCTCTTCAAACTATATTTTTATTCGGTCACATCTTATGTACTTTACTTGGAGCGTCTGTTTGTTTTTGTTTTTGTTTTTGTTTGAATAAATGCTTGTGTGGGAGAGAGACACGCTCCGTTGGTTCATATGAACACATGTGTTCTTAGCTTTTAATGTTCATGGCGAAGGTTGAAACTGCTTCGTTAATTGTTATATGGTTGGAAACGGAAAATGCTACATGTAGTAATTGATAAAATGTCTTGGATAATTTGATACTTGGCAATTGTTGTGCTCATGTTTAAACTCTTGCATCATATACTTTGCACCCATTAATGAAGAAATACATAGAGCTTGCTAAAATTTGGTTTGCATAATTGGTCTCTCTAAGGTCTAGATAATTTCTAGTAAAGAGTTTGAACAACAAGGAAGACGGTGTAGAGTCTTATAATGTTTACAATATGTCTTTTATGTGAGTTTTGCTGCACCGGTTCATCCTTGTGTTTGTTTCAAATAACTTTGCTAGCCTAAACCTTGTATCGAGAGGAATACTTCTCATGCATCCAAAATCCTTGAGCCAACCACTATGCCATTTGTGTCCACCATATCTACCTACTACATGGTATTTCTCCGCCATTCCAAAGTAAATTGCTTGAGTGCTATCTTTAAACAATTCAAAAGTTATTACCTCTTATTTGTGTCAATGTTTTATAGCTCATGAGGAAGTATGTGGTGTTTATCTTTCAATCTTGTTGGTCAACTTTCACCAATGGACTAGTGGCTTCATCCGCTTATCCAATAATTTTGCAAAAAGAGTCGGCAATGGGGTTCCCAGCCCCGAATTAATTAACTTTCATAAATTTACAAATAGACACTCCTCCATGGTATGTGATTGTTGGTTGGCACCCGAGGATTCGGTTAGCCATGGCTTGAGAAAGCAAAGGTGGGGAGGAGTGTCATCTAAATAAAACTAAAATAAAAAGGCACTCCTTCATGGTATGAGATTGTTGGCAGGCACCCGAGGATTCGGTTAGCCATGGTTTGTGAAAGCAAGGTTGGAAGGAGTGCCACCCAAAAATAAAATCTCATGGGAGCCGCTCTTTGAAAGTCTGTCTGGCAAGGGGGTTAGAGTGCCCACTACCATTCGTTGACAACAACAAACACCTCTCAAAACTCTACTTTTTATGCTCTCTTTATGTTTTCAAAATCAAAGCTCTAGCACAAATATAGCAATCAATGCTTCCCTCTGCGAAGGGCCTTTCTTTTACTTTTATGTTGAGTCAGTTCACCTATCTCTCTCCACCTCAAGAAGCAAACACTTGTGTGAACCGTGCATTGATTCCTACATACTTGCATATTGCACTTGTTATATTACTTTACATTGACAATACCCATGAGATATACATGTTACAAGTTGAAAGCAACCGCTGAAACTTAATCTTCCTTTGTGTTGCTTCAATACCTTTTACTTTGAATTATTGCTTTACGAGCTAACTCTTATGCAAGACTTATTGATGCTTGTCTTGAAAGTACTATTCATGAATAGTCTTTGCTTTATGATTCATTTGTTTACTCATGTCATTACCATTGTTTTGATCGCTGCATTCATTACATATGCTTACAATAGTATGATCAAAAGTT
>NC_061509.1:112117878-112128641 GCF_022539505.1 Lolium rigidum | reverse complement strand
GTAAGTATGGCATTGTGGTATCCTCCTCTCGAATAATTCATTTATATCGACTTGGCACATGCTCACGCATGCATATGACTGAACAAGAGTCAATTAAGCCTCAATGATTTACATTGCTTCAGAGTTCTTGTATCACTTTTATGCCTCGGTTAATTTATTTTGCCGCAAGCATGATTATGACAGATTCATCGCTCTCTTGATTTGTCGCTCCCTAGTCTTTTTGCTAGCCTTCACTTGTACCGAGCGGGAACGCTGCTCGTGCATCCAAACACATGAAAACCAAGTTATTCCAGAGTGTCCACCATAAATACCTATGCATGGCATTTCAAACCATTCCAAGTAAATTCTCATGCGCTACCTTTAAAACCTTCAAAATGCTTCTTAATGTGTGTTGATGTTTCATAGCTCATGAGGAAGTATGTGGTGTTTAGCTTTCAACCTTGTCATTTACTTTTGACGGACTCTCATATGGAATAGTGGCACATCCTCTTATCCAATAATTTTGCAAAAAGAGCTGGCAATGGGATTCCCGATCCCGAATTAATTAACTTAAATAGACACTCCTCCATGGTTTGTGATTGTTGGACGAGCACCCGAAGGATTCGGTTAGCCATGGCTTGTGTAAGCAAAGGTTGGGGGAGTGTCATCATCATAATAAAACTAAAATAAAAAGGCACTCCTTCATGGTATGTGATTGTTGGCAGTGCACCCGAGGATTCGGTTAGCCATGGTTTGTGTAAGAAAGGTTGGAAGGAGTGCCACATAAACATGCAAATAATTCATGGGAGCCGCTCTTGAAAGTCCGGTTGGCGAGGTAGTTGGTGAACCCATTACCATTCGTTGACAACAACAAACACCTCTCAAAATAATTTTACTCCTCGCTTTACAAATGAAAAGCTCTAGCGCATGTTAATCCCCTCGCTTCCCTCTCGCGAAGGGTCAATCTTTTACTTTTATGTTGTGTCTCCATTATTTCTTTGAGCACTTTCTTGAGAGCACAACTCGTCATTCTTAGTATAATATGCTTGTCTCAAAATATGATTGATTGTGGTATAACTTTGATGCTTTTATCTTTGACAATCACTACTTCTAGTCTTTCTATGAACTTCAAAGGTGCCCGGGCATTTATGTTTTGCCGATCAAATACAGGCAAGCGAGATACCACTTTATCATATTCTCTTATGAACATTGCAATCCTATTTATATACATGATTCATGATGCTTATTATTAATTGTTGGTACCTCTTCATGATTGACATACCTGTTAGATGATCTTATTTGCATGTACCTTATTATGAACTGCTCAAGTATTAGCCATATCATGAGAATATATACATTATATGAGCAAATGTGTTCGTGAAAGTTCTTTTATCGCTCAGTTGTTAACTGAATTGCTTGAGGACAAGCAATAAGCTAAGCTTGGGGGAGTTGATACGTCCAAAACGTATCTACTTTCCCGAACACTTTTGCTATTGTTTTGCCTCTAATTTGTGTATTTTGGATGCAACTAACACGGACTAACGCCGTTTCCAGCAGAACTCGTTTTGGTGTCTCGTTTTTGTGCGTGAAATCCAACTTTCAGGAAAAACCTCGGGATTTTGACGAAAGGGCCTATTTTCCCTGAATAATGACGGAGCCGGAAGGGCAATTGAAGTGGAGGCCCGAGGGCCCCACACTACATGGCGGCGCGGCCCGGGGGGCCCGCGCGGCCATGTGGTGTGGCCCCTCGGCTGGCCTCCGACGCCCCCTTCGGACTACTTATTCGCCTCGACCTAAAACGCACGGGGAGAAGTCGAAGTCGCCGGAAACCCTCCAGAACGCCGCCACATCGCGAAACTCCGTCTCAGGAGCCAGAAGTCTCCGTTCTGGCACTCCGCCGGGACGGGGAATTGGAGGAGATCATCACCGCCATCACCGCCAACGCCTCTCCATCAACCAGCAATGTTTCCCCCATCCATGTGTGAGTAATTCCCCCGCTGTAGGCCGAAGGGGATGGTAGGGATTGGATGAGATTGGTCATGTAATAGCATAAGATTGTTAGGGCATAGTGCCTAGTGTCCGTAGATGGTACTTTTATGATATTGTTGCAACTTGTTATGCTTAATGCTTGTCACTAGGGCCCGAGTGCCATGATCTCAGATCTGAACATGTTATTGATTCATGAAGATATTCGTTGTTTATGATCTTACCTCGCAAGTTGTATACACGCGTCGCTGTCCGGAACCAATGGCCCCGAAGTGACGTAAATCGGGACAACCGGAGGGGATGGTAGTGACGTGAGGATCACATGTGTTCACGGAGTGTTAATGCTTTGCTCCGGTACTCTATTAAAAGGAGTACCTTAATATCCCAGTAGTTTCCCTTGAGGCCCGGCTGCCACCGGCTGGTAGGACAAAAGATGTTGTGCAAGTTTCTCATTGCGAGCACGTACGACTATAATTGGAACACATGCCTATTGATTGATTAGTACTTGGACACCGTTTTATTATTATTTGCAAATGCCCTGCTATGATTGTTACATGAGTTTCTCTCATCCATGCAACGCCCGTCATCCGTCCCCGTGCCTACAGTATTTTAATCCTGCTGTTTACTATAATCACCGCTCGCTGTCTTTGTTACTCGTCGCTGTTATTTCACTACTCGCTATTGCTATAAAACTGTTACTATCGATAAACTCTTGCGAGCAAGTCTGTTTCCAGTGCGACTGAATTGACAACTCCGCTGTTAAGGCTTTCAAGTATTCTTTGTCTCCCCTTGTGTCGAATCAATAAATTGGGTTTTACTTCCCTCGAAGACTGTTGCGATCCCCTATACTTGTGGGTCATCAATGTATAAGTGCACCAGTTCGGCGAAGAGATAGTGAAATACAAGTGGTATGAATGAATATGAGTGGTAATAGAAATCTGAATAAAATATGGCAGCGAGTAAACATGCAACAAAACAGTAAACAAACGGAGATTCGATGCTTGGAAGCAAGGCCCAGGGATCCTGCTTTCACTAGTGGACACTCTCAACAATGATCACATAATAGAACCACTCTACACCCTCTTGTTGGATGATGAACACCACTAATCGTGTAGGATTACACGAACCCTCAATGCCGGAGTTAACAAGCTCCACAATATTCGATATTCATGTTTAAATAACCTTAGAGTGCAAGATAGATCAACACAATTACACCGAGAACTAACATAGCATGCACACTCGTCACCATCACACTATGAAGGAGGCATAGATCACATCAATACTATCATAGTAATAATTAACTCCATAACCTACAAGAGATTATGATCATAGACTACGCCAAGTACTACACGGTGCACACACTGTCACCATTACACCGTGAAGGAGGAATAAAGTACTTTAATAACATCACTAGAGTAGCACATAGATGATATTCAACTAGATCACATAAAGAGAGAGATGAACCACATAGCTACAGCGGAGCCCTCAGCCCCGGGGGTGAATTACTCCCTCCTCATCATGGAGACAACGATGGCGGTGAAGATGGCGGTGGAGACGGCGGTGGAGATGACTCCGGGGCAATTCCCCGTCCCGGCAGGGTGCCGGAACAGAGACTTCTGTCCCCCGATTTGGAGTTTCGCGATGGCGGTGGCTCTGGAAGGTTTTCTCTGGTTTCGTCAATCCGTATCGAAGATTTAGGTCAGGGACCTTTAAATAGACGAAGAGGCGGAGTCGGAGGACTGACGAGGCGGTGACACAATAGGGGGGCGCGGCCCAGGCCCTGGCCGCGCCGCCCTATCATCTGGGCCCACCAGGGCTCCCCTCTGGTGGCTCTCGGGTGTTCTGAAGCTTCGTGGAAAAATAGGATGCTGGGCATTGATTTCGTCCGATTCCGAGAATATTTCCTTACTAGGATTTCTGGAACCAAAAACAGCAGAAAACAGCAACTGGCCCTTCGGCATCTCGTCAATAGGTTAGTTCCGGAAAATGCATAAATATGACATATAATGTGTATAAAACATGTAGATATCATCAATAATGTGGCATGGAACATAAGAAATTATCGATACGTCTGAGACGTATCAAGGAACTCGACGAAATTTTCATCAAGGAGGAACCAAAAAAAAAAGGTGGACAAATCTTCGGGTTCATTGACTCGTCATATTGTTTCAAGCAAGGGCATCGGTGATGTACCCGACAATATACAAGAACCAATATATTCGGCTGTCTTATCAAGCCCGAGAGAAAAATAGAAGAACCCACAAAATGGGTCATTGCATCAGCCGAACAAGGCACTTGACAAAATATTCTCAGAGCGCCAAAGTCGCGAATAAACTCTTAATGCCGCAAAACTCTGCGAAGGTAAGACCCCGGGTCCGTCCTGTGTGGCGTGGCATCGCCAAAGACTGCGCTCTGCTACTTTTTTCCACATCAACAGATGTGAAGAAATATCCCGGCCGGACGCGCTGTGGACCCGATAAAACGTGACTGGGGCTCGACAGATGGTAAGACCTTAAGCGGCACCTGTCGAGTTAGCACCAGTATCCCGAGATCATGTCCAGGGACGTGATCTTGAAGTAGGTTTTGTGGATTGCCACTAGAGCAGTTAACTAGTACCTGATCCGTCAGATGAACTAGCCCCAATTACCATTATCCCTGTACAATATAGATATGGATGTCAAATAAAAATAGCAACGGCCTGGAGTCGATAAAAAGAGGGGTTGCGCCAAGTTCTTTATCGAGTAGTACAACTTGAGTCTATGCCCAGGTGCAAGCACCTACGCATAGGCTCGGGGGCTACTCTTATCGAGAGTATTGTTCACCCTCCCGATAAGATACAAGAAAGAGGAAAAATTGTGGTGTTGATTAAAAGCAAGTTGAGCCTACACCCAAGTGCAAACACTTGGCTGTAGCCTTGGGGGCTACTCCCATCGGGAGCGCTGGTCGCGCACCCGATAGAAAGATAACTTCGACGGCATCTACGGCAATTAAGGTTTGTAGACTCAACTCGATTCTACGACTCGAGTGGAGCCTACTCCCATCGGGAGCACATGGATTTCATCAAGTCTTCCGGAAATATAGTTAAGTTCTTCATCGAGTAGTACAACTTGAGTCTATGCCTAAGTGCAAGCACTTACCCATAGACTCGGGGGCTACTCCCATCGGGAGCGCTGCCGCGCACCCGATAGAAAAATAATTTCGAGAATCGTCGACATCATTTATGATACACATGATCTACGACATGGACCTCGCCTTTGGAGATGATTATGCTTGGAGTCTCTACGCAAGTCTTCGACTTCCCTAGACACTCGGGGGCTACTGACATGGGTATACCCTTTGGGTACCCATTATTGGTATACCTGGATCGGCTCGGCCCAATATGGAGAAGGCCCAACAAGGCAACCCGAAGAAGTAGTCGACTAGGACTCTTGTAAAACCCTAGGCTGGTTGCATATATAAAGCTAGCCAGGGCACCCGGAATAAGGGAGGGAGAGAGAGAGACAACATAGCTCCGCCTATGGCGGCACCCTGTAAACACATCTATGATCATATACTGGATTGCTAGCAGCACGTAGGGATCCTCCACCGAGGGGACCCGAAGCTGGGTACGTCGTGTGCCTAATCTCGCTCCCGGAATCTCCATCGTCGCTCTCTCGAAACCCAAGTCTACAATACGTAGGCATTGCCGAGGTGTTCCCTCGTCAACGGGAGGGTTCGTTGCTCTTTAAAGTCTCTGGCACTTTTCTCTTCGATGGTTTTTCACCCAGATACATGAATAAATATTCAGAGCACTTCTGCAGCTTCAGTTTGGCGAATTTATCTTCAAAAATAATATCTTTAAAAAGGTGTTTCCATCTCTCCTTAAGATTTCGGGATCCTGACGAAACAAGCATAGAAGCGTGTGCACAAGCGCAATAAAATTTGAAAATTGTAATGTAACTAGTGCAAAAACTAAAAGGTAAAAATGCTGCAATTCAGACTGATCAACATTCCCAAGCTTAGACTCTTGCACACGGTGGGAAGATTCCACCTCCCGGAGGAAGAACTACCTGGAGTCGACTGGATAGCTTCCGTTTGATGAACCGTGAGTATGTCTTGACTCTTGAGAACAACACCAATGCCATACGCGCCACTTGTTTCACTTTGAACCCCTGACATTTAAGTTATTTTAGTAGAATGAAAGTACCTGATACACTTCCCAAAGGAAATAATATTGAGTGTCCTGCGATTCGTTGTTTGTACTATGTTATTGCTAACACCTTGCAGGCGTGTGGTGATTTTACAAGAGTTAATGATGAGGACATGATGGTCCTCGCAAAGGCTGTTTTTTCCAAACTGCAACTTAACGCCACATCTGGGCGTTCTTCTCGTGATGTATTTGAAGCGCCAAGCACTTGGAGCTCGGGGCCTCATATGAGGAGGAGTTATCACCATTCTCGCACGAGCACTTCACATCAATGTAAGTAATATACAAACATTGGAAGGGCCTTGTCGTCTTGGTTTTGCTACTCTTAATGCATGTGGTATGGTTAGAAAAATAAATGGTGGATATTACTTCAACATACCGTAAGTTGATCACTTGATCGTTGCCCCTTTGCCTAATGGTCTATTCTCTATCGAGGATCGACGTTTTCATTATGATGCGCAGGTTGAGGCAAGTCTACCATAGCCACAAAATGAACCCGAAGGAGAAGAAGAAGTAGAAGAAGAGCATGAAGGGACCAAAGAGGAGAAGCATCCGAAAAACAACTTCACCACCTATGAGGACATGTACGCGCTCGAAGGAAGAATTGAGAACATGAGCAACCTCGCCAGCAGCCTTCGAGACTCTACCGCGGACCTCTCGTCCCAGTTCAACTATTAGAGCAGCCAATGGAACTTTGGAAACTATCCTCCACCGCCACAATGAGCATAAAGAGGGCTTGCAAAATTAAGCCTAAGCTTGGAGATGTGTTACTCAAGCATTTTTATTTGTGTTGAATAAATTTGTACTCCTGCTCTTTGAGAGCTTTGAAACACTCGTGTTCTTTTGTTCCAACACTTTTCTTTTACTTTTGCTTTTGCTTTTGCTTTTGCTTTTGCTTTCGTTTTTTGTTTGTTTTTCTTTTTCATTTGTTTTTAGTTCCTTAGTTTGTCGCCAATCCTATTCTTTTTCCCTCTAAACCCCATATTAAAATAATACAAAAATATTTTTCCTTTTATCCTTATTTGTGAAAAAATGGATTATCGGTTGCCTCTTTGCTTTGATATTATTAATGAGAGTGATCTAGTATGAGTTTTGAAGGAACATATCCTAAGGAAGAGAAGAGTGAAGTCACTTATAAGAGGTATGTCTTATATCTCCCACTTTTGAAATTTGAAATGTTTATGCTAGTTATTACTTCTGTCAAGATATTGTGCTAGTGGGAGTGATTCAAAACAATTTGAGTAAATCTTTTTATCTGTGTGTTTAATTAGTTGTGATAGCTCTTGCTCTAGTTCATTTAGTTAACCGAGTCTTGACTTGGAAATAATATTGCCAGAAAAATTCTACAATTATAACTTATGTGATGACCAATTTTCTTAAGAGTTTAACTTTGGAGATACTTAACCACATAGATTTAGTGATAGACTTGATAGCACTCTTGAAAAGAGTTGTTTGATTGAAATGAAGTCTAGTGGTGAGTGAGACACATGCCAAAACTGAAATGTTGTGAATCAAAGTATGATATTGCTTAAAGCTTATCAACAAATTGTGGTGCACACTCTTGGGATGCTAACAACTCCGCTAGCTTACGCATGATTTGCGGATTCAAAATCCCAATTTCAGCTATTGAGTTGTAGACATGGATAGCGAGCTACTTGTGGGCAAAAGCATTAGTACTCTTGAGAGTTGTGCAAAATATTGCTAAAAGGTCATCTATGACTTTTATTTGTAATCCAAAATGGATCACTTCTAAGTTGTTGGCATGGACTCGTTACTACTAGATGAATTTTCTTGAAAAGCATTGAATGAATAGTAGTGTTTTGGTAGCCTTGATCTATTGATGTGTGTGTCAATAAGATACTTCGTTGCTTATGCTGCTTTTGACATGAATTCTCACACTTAACTTTGATGATAATAAACTTCCTAGTGTTTCTTGACATACTCAGAGTTAACTAGATGAATTAGGATGATTGTTTACACAACTAGTTATCCATGTGCACAGAATATTTATTGTGACTGTCTCGAGTTACCAACGCTCATATTATATTCTTGGCATTTCTCTAACTATGCCAAGCTTTCGAATGGAAGAAGGCTGGACTCATAAGGCACAACTTGTAAGTGAAATTACCTTCTCGTTATTTTGGTTCAAACGCTGAGTTCCTTGTGATTTTGATTTCTTGCTGGAGGACGATCAAGGATAAGCTTGGGGAGGTTGATGGATGTGAAATACGCCATTTCTCCTCATGTTTAAACCCTTTGCTAATTCAATAAAATGACTAAACATCTCTATTAGTGTGACACTAATGACTAATTATTGCAAAGATGTGCAATCCCTTCTCTTTTTGTGTGATGTGCATGAAATAGCGTTTTTAAGGCAAATGGGCCTGCAATTATTGAAGATAATATCGTCACAAATGCAGCAAAGTCAATCGGGCTCCCAAAGTAGGTTCCAGGAGCAATAGCGGACAACGGTACGGGAAAGCCCCGTCCATACCGTCCGCCCATACTGGGCGCCGGAGACCCCTGGGGTCAAACCCTATAACTTTCGTGAAGGGAGCCATTCTAGAAAGAGAGCCATTCGTCACCAAACAGAGCCGCCATCCACCAGATCTATATGCAACTCATCGAAGGAAATCCACCACCATAGTTCATCCACCTCCTCTCCAATCCCCTTCATAGTCATAGCCATCACCTTGTAATAGAGATCTCCATGAAAATTGGCGACCATTGTAAGAATATTTGATTTCAATCCAAGTGTTTGCAACAATGATTTCTATATCTTTGATCTTGTTATTATGCGTGAGTAGACCTCACGAGTTATGGGTTGAGGTGAATCCTCGCAGCGTTTATGTGTATAGATTGAATAGGAGCTATGCTATCTTGTATCTTTGTCTCTTTGCCTCGATCTGAGGACTTATAGGTACCCGAGCCTCTTCGAATCGATCAAGGGAAGAGGTGAGATGAGTGGAGAACGACGTGCTACCTCGAAATATCAGTGACAAAAAGGAGAAAGTTACAGTACTCGCTTAGTGATTCGATTGGGATAAATAACAGTATTATCTATCTTAATGCTTTGGTCTGTTTTACTTAATAATGGTTGTAACTTGCGGTTGTAGGGACAACGGTTGGATCAAGATGCTATTGTTACCTCTGGTTTTAGGGACAATAGTATTTACGGATGTGCTGCTCACAAATCTCTTATCACTATTTTATTTGTGACATAATATGGTGGTTCATTTATATCTTAATCCCATATGTATGCATAGCTGGAGGAGAATCCTTGACCCTAGCCTATTTTCCATCCATTGAATACAACACCAAACAAAGTAAACTAGAAAGGTCCGGCAAACGTAAGATAAAACTAAACAGCAAGTCTTGTAGAAGTTTCCTTAAATCCATTTAGCAGTGTTTTCCAAGGTTCAATTAAACCTAGATCTTCTAGGGAAAATCTTACAATACTACAATCCATAATCCGGATCGAAGGTATCACTACTATAAGCCATTTCGGTAGCACGTCGGTGCCTGTTCGGGCACCGGTCTAGGAGGTGCACCGATTTGTGCGCCTTTCGCTTTCTGCTCCTTCTCTTCAACTTTACGACCTCGGCCTTCAACATGGGCTTCCATATTTACCTCACTTCTCTTCGTCTATGACAATGTATCCCTACCATTGACATGAGATGGATTATAACTTAGTATACCATCCTTGAGGGTGAACGGTCTCGCACAAATAATTGAATTCACCTTTAGGTAATGTGATGGTCTTGACGTGTATGATGTGGTGAAGACCGAATTTCAAGCTACATTATGTAGATTGATTAGAGTGCATATCACTGTTCTTTTGTGAACCAGACAATGTTAAGGAAATCGGTAATCGTTAACTGCTCGGTCGGCTTGGGAGCAGCGATTAATCGGAATTCGGACGATTAACTGATTTAATCGGTCGGCTATTAATCGGTGCAACATACACAAATTAGCACTTAAAAATAGTTTATATAAGAAAAATAATAGTATATGAGCCTCTATATGCCTGGCCCTACTTGTCTAGAGCCTAAAATCTCAGAAAACATGTACTCTTCTCCTCCGTGACCTAATCTTCAAGGTCACGAGCGCATCAGGATCCACTAGCCGAAGTCGCGTTCCTTCCTTCCACTTCTTCTCCTCTCACCTCTGAAGTTGATCTTCTCCCACCACCTACCTAGGGTACGACCCCTCTTACACCTCAACCACCTAACCTATTGAAGGCATCCTCGAGCTCCTGCACGAGCTCCTGTATCTGAGGTCTGGGAAACTGCGAGCAACTGGTCTAGGAGGGCAAGTAACTAGTTGGCGACAGTGGAAATCGAGCTGCTGGAGGCTGCAATCAAGCGGGAGCTTCGCAAAACCTACTTTATTGGGGAGGGGTAACGCCTGTACTTGCAATATGCATTGAAAATTTTGTAACTTTTTTGACCAAGTGCAGTAGTTAATCGGGAACATACCTAGTAATCGGACTTTCAGTATGATTAATCGGGCTGAAGGATTAACACAAGCGATTAATGGTAATCGACACGGTCAGGCCCCTAGTAGCGATTAATCGGCCTACTAATCGCTGAATCGGCCTAGTTTTTGAACA
>NC_061509.1:111985671-112117778 GCF_022539505.1 Lolium rigidum | reverse complement strand
TACAAACTAAGTTAAATGAAACTTTTGAATGTTTAGGTTTTGCGAAAATGAATCGGAATTTAGTTGGGCCGCAGCCACCGTCCATATTTGGTTTAGGAGGCCATAGTTTGTTATCTATATTAATCCATATATGTTGTAGGACATAAGTCCCTCTTTCATATATTTGTGTCACGTGACAATATATTGCATTAGTCTTCAAGGTGAAAGTGGATACGAGGGTACCTAATGTGAAGTACTAGTTTATCGGATTAAATTAATTAGGATCGGAGGGTACCCTAATGCTGACATATCAGCATATCTGCTCTATTAGATGGGTATGCAAGCTAGGAATCAACCCTGGTTGTCTAGTAACACCACCGCACACACCCTTCACGTGTGGTATTGTCATTAAGCCCTCCCTACGACCACCTACCTATTGTATGTGGACCATCATTGCCCCTCCACGCGCGCTTACGTTGTGGGGTTCCCATCGCACGAAGTCAGCTCTCCGTACGAGAACATACAAATTATAGATATTTATAATAAATAATATTAACAGATTACATTATGAAAGACAAATTATGTGTGTACTTACTATATACAAACAAATAATTTTAATACTATGTAAAAGTAGATAGTACCTATACTATTTTCTTGTATATCTCGTAAAAGGAATATATATGCACTACACATTTTATCATAGAGGGCAATATATTGGTATCAAAAAGATACAATTACATTCGACCTCTACATCAATTCAATATTAAGAGTAAGTCAAGACATCTAGGATACAAGTGTGTGTATGTTTTTTTGCATTGGAAGTATGTAAGCAAACTGAATTTATTTTTTTGTGCGTGTTGAACATTGATCTCCAATTCTCATGGAATTGGAATTAGAGCATCTCCAGCCGCGTTCCCAAAAACGTTCTCCAAACGGCGCCAGATCGAGCGTTTGGGGGACGTGTTTTGTTCGTGTCGTGTTTGGGGGACGTCGCTCCCCAGCCACGTCCCCCAAACACCGCCCCAAACTTTTTTAAAGGGTTTTTGAAAACACAACCATTTATTAAATATAGCATATAAATAGATATGTTTGTGGAGATTGTTTTAAAATTAAAATACAACAAACAATAAAACAACTAAACAAATGTAACAAATGGGGCTAGATCAAGGTGCCATGGCATTTGCTGATAATCCTTTGATCCTCCACATATGCTCAACGAGATCAGCTTGAAGTTGATCGTGAACATTGCTATCACGGATCTCTACAGGCAACTCTTGATCAACCTCCGCAAGAGGGATCTGACACTCATAGGGACCAACATGTGTCCTGGCATGATTCTTGCGGTCATCCTCGATGATCATGTTGTGCATGATCACACAAACCTGCATCACCTCCCACATTTGGTCGTGAGACCAGCTTAGAGCAGGGTACCGGACAATTACAAATTGAGCTTAAAGCACACCAAATGCCTGCAAGCTTCCTATCGCGCAGCAAAGTGGGAATTCTTCTGACCTGATGGAACCGATATTGTTTTGACAAAAGTGACCCATTTTGGATATATACCATCGGCTAGATTATAGCCTTTGGTATATTGGTGGCCATTGATCTCATAGTTGCTTGGTGGAGCATGCCTTTCCACTAGTCTGCTGAACACCGGAGACTGCTGCAACACGTTGATCTCATTGTGTGATCCCACCATGCCAAAGAAAGAGTGCCAAATCCACAGGTCATAATCTGCCACAGCTTCAAGCACCACACTGCAATATCCATGACACCCTTTGTATATACCTTGCCAGGCAAACGGGCATTTCTTCCATGACCAGTGCATGCAATCGATGCTTCCAAGAATTTTAGGGAATCCTCTGGCAGCATTTTGTGCCATGATCCTTGCAGTCTTTTCCTCAGTTGGCCCTCTCAAGTAGTATTTGCCAAAATTTCCCACCACAGCTCGGCAAAACTTGTACATGCACTCAATGATAGTAGACTCACTCATGCGAAGGTAGTCGTCTTGTGTATCAGCAGGTGCTCCGTATGCAAGCATCCTCATGGCAGCGGTGCGCTTCTGAATCGATGAGAACCCGGCAACGCCTACAGCGCCGTGCTTGAGCTTGAAGTAGAGGGTCGAACTCTCAAACGTCGTGGAGGATATTCATGAACAAACCCTTGCTCATCGTATACCGGCGCCGAAAAATGTCGGCATGTGTTGCGTCATCTGCGAAGTAGTCGTTGTGCAACATGGTATGCCCCTCCATCCTCTGCCAGGGCTTCGACTTGTTTCTCCCCGGCCTTGATCCTCCGCGACGCGGCCTCTTCCTCTTCTCCGCCTCGACGTCAAGCAAATGCTCCCGGATGTCATCGTCGAAGGCTTGCTCGTCCTCCAGCAGTCGGATAAGCATCTCATCATCGCCATCCATGTCTGAAGCAAAATCAATGGTTAAAATTGCACCACGGCAGACGAGGCAACGAACAACGGCCAATCGCGCCTACCTGGCAAGTCGTCGAACACCTTGTGTGCGTGGAGGTGGAGCGGGTTTGACGCCACGTTCTGGGACGCGTTGGCGAAGCGGCGGCGGCGAAACGGCCGGCGAGAGTGCCAGCCGCGATGACAGTGTCGACTCTCAGAAGAGATCAACCGTCGAAACGGTCGGCAAATCCAGCGGCGGCGGAAGGGTGGGAGGCGCGGGAGGGAAGGCGTGAACCAACGGTCATGGAAATAGTCGCCGACAGTTGAGAGCCCGCCTCGCTTTTCGTTGTGTTCGGCGTGCCCGAAGTGTCCCCTGTGGGGCTGGGACGGGCTCCGAGCGTCGGACACCGTATCGGGCCGCGCCGAACAAAAAGAGGCTTTAGAGGAAGCGGCTGGAAACGTTTTTTTTTGTCCGGCACGCCCCAAATCTCTTTAGGGACGCTTGGAGATGATTTTTTTCTTTTGAAAGCAACCACATATTTCATTAATCGAAAACCAAGTTAGATGAAGCAACACATGTGGAAACTAAAAGATTAACCGGGATAAAATAATTATCCTGAATTTGCAGATAAAATCCTTAAAGATCGAGAAATACAAAACGATCCCTAGGGTTTCCTGCAACCACTGTAGCCAGCGGCCGCCGTCCAATTCCAACGCCGTCGAGACAATCGCAAGAAGAGACACCGAGCCTCCACCGTTGCAAGTCATTGCCAACGAGGCTTTGTGAGTCGATGAATAGGCCTGCTGCAAGCAGCGAGGCACATGTCATTGTGGCACGTCGATCGGGGGCGTCCCCGTGTTGTCTTGGACCAAGATACGCCGCCTCCCATCGACGAAGTCAGAGAAGAACGGCATATTCACCGCCTCCGAACCAACATCTTCGCTTCAGAAGAACCATCTCGCTCCCGGCCGCAGCGCTGTCGTGGACAACGACAAAGCCAGTATGATCTTAGGGCATCTCCAACCGGGCGACCCAAACGGACGCGCTGCGCCGTCCGTTTTGGGCCGCTTGAGTGCCCGAGCGGACGCGCGGACGGAGCCCCGCGTCCGCGTGTCCGTTTGGGTCGCGCGCTGCGCCCAACGCGCCAGATTTGGGTCGCGGCGCCTCATGGTATGTTTTTCTTGTAAATTCACTAGAAAAACGCGAAAAAATATTATATAAAATATATAAAATAGTTCAAATGCTCAAAATGTATTACATATTACATAGTCCATGTAATCAAGGATAAAGTATTATTCAAATAAAATGAAAAACGATACAAATGCTCTAGGCTTAAGGATTTCCTTCATCATTGTTGTTTGCGAGCATTGTTGCCTACATGCTGCCACATGTGCTCGACCAAATCAGCCTCGAAGCTGGTTGTGTACAGCTAGATCTCGAATTTCATGGTGCGCATGAAGAATGTCCTGGAATGATGCCGGAGCACCTTGAGGAGTAACCAACTCTCCTTGGCCTTCCCAGTCATTATCAAACAGTGAATCATCCCTCTCTACCTCAACAATCATGTTATGCATGATTACACAAGCGGTCATCACCTCCCACAGAGTTTGCACATCACAGGCTCTGGCAGGGTGTCTGACGATAGCCCAACGAGCTTGGAGGATGCCAAACGCCCGCTCGACATCTTTCCGGGCTGCCTCCTGCTCTTTGGCAAACCTTGCCTCCTCGCTCCGAGTTGGGGTTTCGGATTGTCTTCACGAGTGTAGCCCAAGGTGGATAGATACCATCGGCAAGGTAGTACCCCTTGGTGTAGTGGTGGCCATTGAACTCAAAATCCACATCGGGGGACTTACCGTACGCTAGCCTATCAAACACCGGAGAGCGCCGCAAGACATTGATGTCATTGTGCGAGCCAGCCATTCCGAAGAATGAGTGCCAAATCCATGTGTCATGGGAAGCAACAGCTTCAAGAATGATCGTGCACCCCTCGGAATGGCCGCTGTATGCCCCCGCCAACCAAAGGGGCAGTTCTTCCACTCCCGGTGCATGCAGTCTATGCTTGCCAAGCATCCCAGGAAAACCCCTAGAAGCGTTGATCGACAACGGACGAGATGTGTCCTCTCGCATTAGGTTGCCGGAGGTACTTGTTCTCCGAACGAACCGATCACGCTCCGCGGAACCCGTACATCGATTCCAAGCCGGTTGACTCACTCATGCGCGTGTACTCATCTACGAAATCACCGGCAACGCCATATGCGAGCATCCTAATCGCTGCCGTGCATTTCTGGTACGAAGAGAGGCCTACCTTGCCAATTGCATCCACTTTCGCAGAAGTAGTCGTCGTAGATCTTGACGCCATCCATTATCCGGCGGAACAGCGGCCTGGTCATCCGAAAACGACGGCGAAACAAGGACGGCACGAACAATGGAGTGGGTTGGAAGTAGTCGTTGTACAGCTGGTCGTGGCCGCGTTCTCTTTTGCGGTCCAAGGCGGCCGCGCGCCCGGCAAGGACCCCCGTACACGGGGATCCGCGAGACAATGTGCTCGTGGATGAGCATCGCAGCATCCGTGAAAAAATCGTCGTCGGACTCCTTTCGACGACGTGTCGATGAAGTTCTTGAAGTAGTATTCGTCGTCGCTGTCCACCATGATCCGAAAAGGGACACATTTTAGTTCGAGCATTTGAACGAACACCTCGCGAGCGGAGGCGATCCAAATGCTTTTGTAGGGACCCGCGGGCATGGCCGTCTCGGCCTACGTGCGGTCTGGAAACACGTTGCAGGAGAGCTCACCTCCGGCGGAAACGGCGCAGCTGCGAACGGCGGGAGGTGTCGCGACGGTGAGAGGACAACAGCGCCGGCGGCGGCGTCCTCCGACTCTGCTACGACGCGACGAAAGCAGCGCGGGACCTCGATCTATGCTTCCGCCCCGCTTGCCGGCGTCTCGACGACGATGGCCGGCGTCGACGCGCTCCCAAATCGCCGGTCCGTGGGTGGCGGCGGAGAGGTGGGGAGATGTGTGCGAGGGGCTTGTGTTTTGGGACGCAGACAGGCGGGCCAGGGGCGGACAAGGGGCGGACGCGAGCGACCAGCCTTTCGCGTCCGCGGCCACGCAAACCCGTCCAAAATTTGGACCGTGTTTGGGTCGTCCCGGATGCCGCGGCCATCCGTTTTAGGGATGGGTCCACGCGCTGAGCCGCGGTTTTGTCCGTTCGACCCATCCGGACGCGCGGGCGCGGGATGGGTCGTTCGGTTGGAGGTTGGAGATGCCCTTAGTACCGTACGTAGCTGAATTCCATTCTGCCGTTTTAATTTTGTGATCCAAACAGACTCTGCAAGGGCTAAAGAATGGACGTTCACCGCGTAGCGACAGAACTACACGGGCCGCACCTGCCGGAACTTTTCTCCCTCCTTCGCCATCTCGGTTCTTTATCCAGCAGGCGGCGGCCGCACCTCCTCCTCCTCCTCCTCCTCCTCCTCTCCACTCCGCCGTCCTTTTCTCTCCCCGTTTCCTTGCTCTCGCAGCCGCTCTTCAATCCCTCTCCTCTCTTCTGCCCTCGCGGATCCGGATCTTAGCCCCCTCTTCCTCTCTCCGCACAGCGCGGTGCGGCGGCGGTTGTTGGATGAACACCCCTGATATTACAAGGTAATAATCCACACAAAAAGTTAGAATTGAAACTCGCTGAAAAAAGTTATAATTGATACATTTACCTGTGTCCTTTAATCTCTTTTCGTTATTTTTCAGGCGCCTAAATCAGAAACAGGTAGCTGTTGGTGCACAGATGCAGGCAGCAGATAATCTCGGGGAACAAGTGCTGGGGCCTGTTCTTGTTGCAAGCAATACTTGTCAAGTAATGGTTACTGATAACTTTGTCTGGGGATTCTCTATTTTACCGAAATTTTGGACTGTATGTGCATGTACCATAGATGGAAATGGACTTGATGAAATTGTTACAGGGTGCCGTGGCTGATCTAGGTCGGGTCGCCGAAGTGAACCAGTCAGGGGCAGAGCTGCACGTAGAAAAGGTATCACTTGAACCTATCTGCTTACAATGTGCATTCGTCATCTAATAATATACAAGGAAAGTACACAATTATCATAAACAAATGGCGAATTGCTGTGCCACCTAAATATCATATGAGAGCAACTTTGATGGGAAAATAACAGCATTTGCAAGTGACAGTACTTAACATCACTACTATATTTCCTTTTGTGGTTAAGCTTCTTCCGGGAACGTGTAGTTGGTGACATGATGGGTGTCTTGTAGTAGAATTCGGAGAGGGCTGTGCTTTTGACTCCTTTCTCTTAAACAACATCACCGCTATGTCTTATTTGAATGTTCTCATGCCTGGTTTTACTAGGAAATAAGTATTAACTTACACAGGAACCTGTTGGCAAACAAGCAATAGCAGAAGGAGGTCCGCAGCAGACTGGTGAAAATGATCAGGTACAGAAACCAAACAAAACATAAGAAGTACCACTCATATACGTATTGCTCTGTACAAGTAGTGGAATTCAATATGATTGCTTAACATAGACTTCTCACTTGCATACAGGAACAAGCATCAAATGGCATTGACACAGCTGCAGAAGGACTTTTGGAAGATATTATATTGGATGAACAATCCAACTTTGGGGAACCTACAATGCAGCACGCTGAAGCACAAGATCAGTTACATGATGTTACAGAAGTGCATGAAATGCCTAGCAACGATACAAGCAGTGGAAGCGATTCAGGCAGCAGTTCAGGGAGCGAGTTAGATACTGAACTGGGGAAATGCTTTACCCTAGTTTTGAGGCATTGGAAAATTCAAGACCACCAGAAGTTGGAATGAAATTTCCGACCCTTGAAGACGCAGAACGATTCTATAGCACACATGCCCTGTTAACTGGTTTTGCAGTAAGGAGGGGATCAAACTACAGGAGAAAGAAGTTTCATCTACAATGCAACCGAAGTGGCAAACTAAAGCCAACCCAGGACTTGCAGAGGAAGAGGAAGCTTAATGTATTGGGGTCACAATGCCAAGCAAAGGTGATAGTGAAGCTCCACCAGGAGCAATGGGAGATCACAGGAGTTAAGCATGAACACAACCATCCATTATGTCCACGCCGATCACTCACAAGATTCTTTCTGGACCACAAATACTTGTCAAGTGAAGAAAAGTCATTTCTAGGAGTTCTCCAACAAAGCAGGGTAAATCCAAGGAAAGCTATGAAGATTTTCAGGAGAATGAGAAGCAACTTCGGAAACACACCATCATCAAAGAGAAAGATGTGCACAATCTACAGTGTGTAGAACAATGGAGAAAAGAAAACTCAGATGTTGAGACGGCACTGAAGCGTTTCAAAGAACTCGAGCTGCGGAACCTAGGTTTTTCCTATACGATGCAGACAGATGAAGATACCATAGTAAGGAGTCTTTTCTGGACTGATGGGAGGTCGAGGGTCGATTATGAGATTTTTGGAGATTTTGTATCGTTTGATACTACCTATAGCACTAATAGGCATAATATGCCTTTCACCCCTATTATTGGAATGAATAATCATGGGCGAACTCTTTTGTTTGGATGTGCATTGCTACAAGATCAGAAAGCTGAAACCTTCAAATGGATGATCCAAACATTCTTGCATGTGATGGGAGGGAAAATGCCAAGAGCAATCATAACAGACCAAAATGAAGGTATGACAGAAGCAATCGCAGAGGTCATGCCACAAGTAAGGCACAGGTTTTGCAAGTTGAATGTGATGCGGAAAGCAGATGAAATGCTAGGAGCCTTCATGGCAGCAAGGGGCGACATTAGTGCAGAGCTGCACAGCCTAGTAGACAACCCATTGACACAAAAGGAATTTGAAGAAGGATGGTCTGTGCTCATTGATAGATACGACGCAAGTGAAAATGAGTACCTACGACTCTTGTGGGAAACAAGGAAAAGCTGGGTTCCTGTTTATTTCCGAGCAGATTTCTATCCATTCGTCGAATCAGCTGTACACGGTGAAGGGACAAACTTACTATTCAGAGACAATGTGCTTCCTAAGGACAGAATTGAGAAGTTTATTGAACAATATGAGAGGATGCAGGAGAACATAGTAAAAACAGAGGAAGAGGACACGTTGCAATCAGCAACTGAACCAGCATACTTCTCCATGCAGCCAATAGAAAAGCATGCAGCACACGTATACACAAGGCAAATATTTCTGAAAGTACAGAAAGAACTGTACTATTCTACAGCACTCAACGTGCACGAGATACAAGGGGGATCAATGTACAGACTCGAAAAGGTCTCCAACTATGAGAACCCGGAGTTTGATAGAAATTCTTTCGAAGTGCTAGTTGAAGCTGGCACACATGCATTCAGATGCCAATGTGCAAAGTTTATTAGGGATGGGATTTTGTGTTGCCACATATTCAGAGTTTTCACACAACTCGGAGTCAATGAAATACCAGCGCAGTACATAGTGCCCAGATGGACCCGTAAGTTCAGAGAGGAGCAGCTGAAAGACTACGAGGAAAGATGCTTGAAGAAAACAGAAAATAAAAGGAGATATGCTATGTTGTTGCGTAAAATGGCAGGCATCGGCAAGGGAATATGCGTTGATGGCGCAAAATCTAGTTGCTTCATGCTCGAGTTAGATAACATTCAAGAAAAATTGGCAACTGACGGCAGAAGAAAATCCCGGAAATAATCACAGCTAGACATTTAGCATTGTTGACAGGGCATGTGCAATAGTATGAGACATAGCAGGTTTTGTTACGGTAGCATGTTTAATTTAGCCTAAGGTAGATATAAGAGTCGAGGAATGTAGGTAGTCTTGTGCGAGACCTGCTGGTGACGAGGATTAAATATCTCTGACCATCCATCATTTTGCCTAGTGTCTTGTCTGTTTTCTTCGGTATATTCCTCTTACATCTGGCAGAGCATTTTGCTGCATTCAGGTTTTGCATCCTGATTGGTTATTATCAGACCTTTTTAAGGTAGTATTTTTGTTGCTTCTCTCCACTGATGGATCATGTTGTGCAGTTATGCAAGATAGGGAGCTCTCTGCTTCGATGTATGGATCATGTTGCGCAGTTATGTGGTAAGTTAAATTTATTTTCTCGAGATGCAAAGTTCTGTGCCACGCAACAACCGCTAGACAGATATGACAACCAACGCATGGTAACATCCACTCAAGTGCACTAGACACATTCCAGCCACAGGAACACACGCCACTGCCGCTCTGGAGACGACAAAACTTGAAGCGCCGTTGATTGTTGGCCTCGCACGCCGATGGTGCGGAGGCCTTGAATCACCACTCACATCTTGAACCCCATACATGGCTGCACCCCTCGCCTGTTGCAAATTGCAACACACACCTGCAGGAAGGAAACAACATCGACCTGCGGCCAGGCCTTCTAGAATGACGCCTCCAGAAACGAAAGAGGATCTTCGTTTTCACCCGGAGTAATCCACGCAGGTGATGGTGCTCCTATGTGGCGTGGCTCTGTCCTTGAGCTCGGTTCTTCCCTTGATCCGTTTTTTTTTTCACACTGGCGCCAGTCCTTGCTGGTGGAGTGGAGTTGCCGTTGGCCTTCCTTTGAACGGCGCGGATGGGGAGCGGGCTGCGGAGCAGAGGTGCGGCGGCACCGGTCTAGACAGCTGGGAGGGCGGCGGCGCAGAGGTGTGGCGGCGCCGGTCTGGGCAGCTGGACGGGCGGTGACGCAGAGGTGTGGCGGCGCCAGTCTGGGCAGTGGAAGGGAAAAGGTTGCGGCGCCTGCAGGGCTGCTGCTTGTAGACTGAGTCCTCTTTGCATCGGCTTCTTCGACTGTTGAATTGGAATTCAACAATCAATCTTCCTCATCAACCCTTTGAGGCCAGTCCCGGTTGTGATGTTGCTCTTTCTTATGAGATGGAGATGGTGGAGGCTGCTTTTGGGTCAATTCAACATGATGCCCAAAACTTGGACTGCTTTAATTGTAATCAGCAAAATCGGGTCAATCTTTGGTGTCAAGATAATCTTTACTATTAAATTGCAATAGGTGACTGGCTGGTGTCACAAACGGGCCAAAATTTTATTTTTCTCGAGACCGGACGTTTCCTGGAAATCCTAGGCCCAATATCTTTGAATAGTGATCTATTCCATCGCACCTTACCTACGTAATAAATAATAAACAAAAAACCCCACCAACCGGTCAGAACTGGCTTAGACTTGGCGTCCGCGCCCGCAGCTCATCCCCAAGGCAGAGATGATTCCCGCCCGTTCCCTTGAGGAGCATCTCGAGGACATCAATCCCATGGCAGCTGCGGTCCAACGTGAGAACGACATGGCCCTGCCCATGGCGTCTCGGAAGTGCTCAGCGGCGATTTACACAAAAATAACCCAAAAGTGGAAGAAAAGCACAGACTAACCCTCCGGCGAAACTATTTCACCAATCTAACCCTTTTGTGTGGCGCCCCTCCCACGGGCGCCACACATGCCCATGTGGCTCCCCTCCTGCCGGCGCCACCGACCCAGCCCGACGTGGCGCCATCGACGCCGAGCCGGTGCGCCCATCCGACGTGGCAGCATGTGTGGCGCCCTCCCAACGGCGCCACACATGCACTTGTAATCCCCCAAAACATACTGTAAGACAAATCCTCTGGGACTTAGCCGTTTTGCGAGGCTCGATGTGTGGCGCCGATGCCACGGGCGCCACACTAGCATGTGTGGCGCCGATGCCACGGGCGCCACACATGCACTTAAGTGTGGCGCCCGCGCCCGCCCCCAGCCCGACCATCTTCTTCTCTGTTTCTTCTCCTCCCTCCCTCTCTCCCCCAAGGCGGCCGGCGGTTCCTCCTCCTCCCTCTCTCTCTCCCCCAACAAATCGGCCACAAATTCATCAGATCCGACCGGCCAATCTCTTCCCCATCCATTCCTCAAGGTAATCCCCTTCGAATCCCTCACATTCATCCACTAATTTCATAGATCTTGCTAGATTTGCACATGAACCCTAGACATGGAAACTAGATTTGAAATGGCTATGTATGTGTTGAATGTGTATGTGTAGGAACCCTAGATATGTAGGAACCCTAGATATGTAGGAACCCTAGATGTGTTGAATGAAATTTTACATGTATGTGTTGAAATCCTTATGTATGTATGTGGTGGAAGGCAAAATTGGAGCTTAGCAAATGCATTCTATTGTCTTACATATGTCTATTATGTGCCTAGGAATGGTATGTCTTACGAAATTCATATGTGTGATGTATTTGGATATGAACTCTCATGTATGTGTGATGTATATGTGATTCGAAAGTTAGATATATTCTCATGTATTCTTGATGGAATAACTCATATTTGTTAGGAATGTATGTGTGATGGCTTATTTGGATATATTCTCATGTATGTGTTGCTCATATTTGGTATGAATGGCTCATAATATGTTGTATGTGTTGCTCATACATGTAGGATGGTGTGGCTTCTGGATGAAGAGTACGACAGGGAGCACCGGGCTGTTCATATGACGGAGAGGGGAACGGATCTTCACCCTTTGAAGATTCGTTACCATGGCACACCGGATATACCTTATGATGAGAGGTACACGGAGTTCATCCGGCCTACCGGTCTTATGCCGTTCATATCCCTTGTAAGCCGTGGGGGGCCACACATGAACCCCTCGGCACTCACCGCCCTTGTCGACCGGTGGAGGCCGGAGACTCACACCTTCCACTTGAGGGCCGGCGAGATGGCCCCTACTCGCAGGATGTTTCCATGATCCTTGCACTACCTATTCAGGGGCTAGCCACCGTGTATGAACACAGCTTCGATGGGTGGCGCGGACAGATGGAGGACCTTATTGGCGGTGGCTCCTCCGCCGCCGGAAAATCCAAAGGAGAGAGTTCCCGCCGGCGCGTCTTTCACTTGGATCGGAACTAACTTTGCAGAATGCCCCATAGAGGCCGACGAGGACACTCGGAGGACGTACGCCCGCGTGTACTTATGGTACATGATTTCCGGGACTCTCTTTCCGACGGTGGGGGTAAGCTGGCCCATTGGTGTTGGCTGAAGGCGCTTACGGTGTTGGACGCCGGTGGAGTTGGGGAACAGCGGCACTTGCCTACCTCTACCGGCAGGTGATGATTTGTTCTATGTACTATTTTCCTATAGTAGTGCGCTACACAAAGTAGTAACCAAATATCTTATGTACGTAGCTTGGACGAAGCTTGTCGCAGGACTCGGGAGCAAGACGGGTAGCGGCGGTATTGGTGGATGCATGCTCCTACTTTCCGTATGGAGCTGGGACCGCCTATCGGTTGGGCGTCCCGGGGTACTCAACGAGACGCCATGGCCTCATTTCCCTCACTTTCCTGATCGGGAGCCCACTTGGGCATACCTTTGGGACAATGTCTCGGAGATGACGAGCGATCCAATGATCATGTACAGGCGAGTACATCGCGGAGTTGGACACTCTTACCGCCGAGCAGGTAACCGATCACCGCGGAGTTGCAATCCTAGTTTTGATTGATTCTACCGGCATCTACTAAATAATTGTATGTCGCAGGTGGAATGGGAGCCATATGGTAGCTACTACCGTATTGGCGCGGCGATGACCGACCTAAACCCCAAGTGCACGGAGGAGGCGCGGTTCTGGCGTATGCGCTGCCCACTCATATGCATGTGGCTTGTTGAACACCACCAGCCGCAAAGAGTGATGAGACAGCTTGGGCTGTATCAGGAGTGCCCACCAATGTGGCAAGACACGGACAAGGCGCTTCACAGGTAAACTTCGGAATCATGCGATGGAAGATTCTTGATAGAAGAGGTACAAACTAACTTGTTGATTCTTGCAGGCTTGATAGGCAGCGGCGGAGGAAGATCACAAATTGGCCAGTCCATCATAGCGGCCACATCACAGCGTTCCAACACTCGCTTGGAAGCGGCACGGAATGCCGACCCCGAGCGGATTGTGCCTCACGACTTCACCGCTTTCAACAACTACCTCGAGTGGTTCCATCGGAACACGCGTATCGAGTTAGTGAAGCGCGCGTATCGTCGAGAGATCTTGGACGACCCCATCCATTTCGATGAGGTTGGGCAAAGCCAGCACGACACTTTTGCTCGCAGAGGGAGATCGACTTCTATTGCTTCCGAGCTGAACTTCGTGGTAATGGATTCTCTCACTAACTAGTACATCATCTAGATTGCCATGTGCTCGCTTAAATTGTGTATGCTATGTTTGTCACAGCGGGAGGAGATCCAAAAAACCGCTGAGGGGTGCGAGACTATGTGGGACCAGAGCCACAGAGATGAAAAGCCTGTTTCACCGTTGCGGAATTTCATTAAGGTATGATCACCAACTTTGAATGTACACTATTATGTTCTGGTGGCTTTGTAACCGTGAGTTCCATGACGCTGCAACACCGCACGAAAGATGCGGCGGTTAGCGAACTTGCTAGGTTGCCGCGAAGGCGAAATCCCTACATCCTCCTCTTCGAAGAACATGTATGGACTATTTTGTTGCTGTGAAACATGTTCTTACTAATTTCAACTTTTGTAATCTCATGTGTTCATGTTTGTGCAGATTCCTCCCGAGGACGACCTAATTCCGAGTCAAGCCGTACTTCCGAAGCGTACCTCCAAGCAACGGTCAGCTTACCGGTTGAAGCCAAGGGGCAAGGCTCCAAACCGGTACACTCCGGAAGATTATGTCAACCGAGGAAAGAAGGTTGTCACTGAGGAGGATGACGGGCCGCCGCGGAGATCAGCTATGTCGAGGATGAGGAACGACGAGCCGTTCTCTTCAGAGGAGGAGGAGGAGGAGGAGGAGGAGGAGGAGGAGGAGCAGGAGCAGCAAGCAGGAGCAGCGAGCAGCGAGGAGCAGCCAAGGCAGCGGACGAAGAGGATGGCCGTCCGGAAGCAGCCCGTGAGGACGACACGTCGAGGACGACACTAGGATGTGCTCCGTGTTGTTGTGAACTATATCTTCATAAGTATCGATTTGTGAACCCTATGTCATTTCGAACCATGGTGTGTAATGCTACTTGTTGTTTGAATCTACGTGCTACAATGTGACCTATGAAGTGTTATATGTGTATGTCATGAAATTGCTACTTGTTGTGTCCAATGTTGTACTCGTAACTGTTGGAGTTTGGTAGGATTTTTCAGGGTTTTAACACAAGTCAGTGTGTGGCGCCCTTCACAGTGGCGCCACACAGTGCAGTGTGGCGCCCACGGCATCGGCGCCACACATGCCAACCTATATCAACTATTGGATCGAAAACATCCAGGGGCTTCGGACGATAAGTCCTTAGCCGTTTTCGCGAGCCTCTATGTGTGGCGCCCGTGGCATCGGCGCCACACATCGAGCCTCGCAAAACGGCTAAGTCCCAGAGGATTTGTCTTACAGTATGTTTGGGGGATTACAAGTGCATGTGTGGCGCCGTTGGGAGGGGCGCCACACATGCTGCCACGTCGGATGGGCGCACCAGCTCAGCGTCGATGGCGCCACGTCGGCTGGGTCAGTGGCGCCGGCAGGAGGGGAGCCACATGGGCATGTGTGGCGCCCGTGGGAGGGGCGCCACACAAAAGGGTTAGATTGGTGAAATAGTTTCGCCGGAGGGTCAGTCTGTGCTTTTCTTCCACTTTTGGGTTATTTTTGTGTAAATCGCCGTGCTCAGCGCCAAGCATGGAGAAGGAGGATGCGAGGCAGAGACCACAAAGGAAACGGGAAGGAGGAGAGCGGCTCTCTGTGATCCGTTCCTAGCTTGACCTGAACTCTGCCTTAGACTGCTCATAGTGGGAGTAACATAGGTAGTAACATCACACATATCAAGACATTTTGGTGACATGGCATACTAATAAATGAAGAAAGAGAGTGAGGTGGTAACTACTCCCTCCGTCCCGGTATACAGGGCTTACCTTCAAAATCTATTTGTCCCAAATTAGCGCTGGATTAAGGCTTAATCAGCAATTATTAGGTGCCATTGAGAATTAATGGGCCGGTTCCTCTGCTGCATGCACGATCAAGTGATTGGGCAACTCACTTCCCGAACAGACGCATGGAAATAGTGATGCCTGATGGACGCTTGCAATTGGCAGCTGGTTTGCCTCCCTATTTAATCGGCTATATTAAGGAGCACACAGCGCGACTAGATTTGTTTCCAATCGGCTCAACCCACTTTCACGAAAAATTCGTTCGGCCAATAGTTGCACACCTTGGTCGCAGTGCAAACACTTAGAGGCCCAATGAACCGGGACAGAGGGAGTAGCTATGTTACCATAATATCACATATCTCAAGGCAATATGAGTCTACGACATAATTAATGACACATTGCATGACACCACATCTAAGTTACTTCCACTATGAAGGTAGTAACTTAGACTAGTAACATGACATATGTTACTAGTCTAAGTTACTCTCCACTATGAGCAGCCTTACTCCACGAGAATCTAGGACGGTTACTAGCACGCAAACGTATGAAGTCCGGTTTCCAGGTGGACGTAACCCCTCGATGGCTCATAAATACACCGATATCCATCGATCCACACGGTCTTCCCCGCTGAGTCGGGAATCGATCGACTTGTGCGAAGGATTCTTCGTCGAGGAGCGTTGGATCCTTTCACATCGTGCTCGCCAAACTGAGGCGACCGGCATCGAAGCCTGGGACATCGGCGTCGTCGCGTAAGTTCCTGAAGAACGTTGTGATTGCGGCCTCTTCCGAGCGAGCCGCCTGGTGCCACCTCGTCGGATGTGGGATCACAATCTACTATCTCCGCTCCGTATCTCTCATGGGAGCATTCTTCTATCGGTAGGAGGCGAATGACGTATACAAACTAGATCCGTGTACGGTCTTACGAAGATAACGACGACAAGGGTCTCCGACAGCCGACAGGTCAGGGCAAACTACCTAAACTAGATGACTCCCCGCGCGTTGCGGCGGGAAAATGTGGCAAACAATTATGACTAAATTTTAGAAGATTTAATTAGTGAGTGTATATAAATAAATCAAATAAATTAATTGTTTCATTGTTGTACCGTGTAAGTGCAAATAGCCTAGCTATCACCACGTTTCTTACAAAAGAGAACAGTTTGAAGAGTTCATAATAACTGTTGGAAAACTCATACCAACCATTAGTTTGATGTCGAGGAAGCCTTAACTTAGAAGAAATGAAGGGGTGTGAATTGACGATACATTACTATGGTGTGAAAATGTTCATCGATCAGAAAGAATTCCAAAAGTAAAATTCCAAATTGTTACGATTTCATATGTTTCTTGGAATGTGTTCACCTATATTGATACAGATTCTGTAGATGGAAAACATGAACAACGGATTCATACAGGAAGGTATTATGGAAAGGCAATTAACATTTTACTAAGGCTAAATATTCGGATAAGACTAAAACAGAACATCAGAGTCTTACATTGTGAGTCCCCTTATAACTATAAGGGTACAGTGATCAGTTGTATCTCAGATTCGACATGAATAAGATTTTTGCGCCATAAACTTCTGACCGTACGTCCATGATCAATTTTCCATCCTAGAGATACAGCTTGAATGTACAGTCCGACTCGACCAACATGTCCCAACTTTTTGATTCATCCGTTAGTAGATACAGCCACAAAATCAGTGATAAAATAAAGGAAATCTAAGGGAAGTGTGAAATAAAAATGAACACAGAAATACATCTGCCTTTGCTCCATTTTCTCAGTTCCTATCGTAAAGACAAACTGGTCATTCCACCGTAATCAAACGGTAACATGAAATGGTACAGATAACCAAATACGTAGAGAGGAAAACCAGAATACTCGAATACAGATACCAATTTTTAGGATGACCAATGACCAAGGGATGACATAAAACCAGTGACAGTGAGAAGGGATACATCAATATCATACAGTACCAGCATCAGACTGATGACCTGAAGTCCAAAAAAAAAGATGGATGCAACACCTTTCACAATGGAGGTAGCGTCCAAGCAGTTTCTCCATTCTGCTTTTATTCTTAACCTACACAAATATATGTATGAAGATACAATGCTTTCATGATATACAGTACATAGATAACAATTCAGACTGAATTAAATGGAAATATTATTTTATCAAGAATATGTTAAGTAAGGTGACTAATAAATAGAAATGGTCATGGACATGGGTTCATAGAGTTAGTGGCACCTGCGACGGCGCGTCAGCAACTTGACACTGGAGAATGGCATCCACGATCCATGTCGCGGTCCTGTGCAGGAACTGAGAAACGACACACAAGGCAAACCGAAGCAAATCCAAGCAACTGAAAACCAATGCACTGGATTTGAGAGAGAAAGATAGAGAGTGAGATGATAATCTGAATCTGACCTGCGACCAAGAAAGAAAAGAAAAACGGGAGACAGTGGGGCACCATTACAGGGTGAACCCACATATTTGAACACGCTGTGCAGAGACTCTTCTTATCGTCAATATGTTGGGCGAACAATAGGGAAGACCTTGTGATCCGGGGCAGCCTAATACAACAACGGGGATTGTTGGGGATGGAGCAGCTTGAGAGCATGTGAGGTTCCACTTTACTTCTATATATGGGGAAGGCCAGATGTGAGGAAGTCCAGCAATCCCTTTTAATCTGTTCCGTGAGTGGAATCAGAGAAGGTGCAAATGAATGATAGTAATAAGGGATAAGTTGAAGAGTGAGGAGACCAATGGTTCTCGAAGACGGGAGGAACGCTGTGGAAGAATAATCTATAGTGGAGACCAGTGGGAGAGAAAGTGGTTGAGGAAATGGATCGACACACATATATGAATATAATTGGGCCAATTGGATTAACACACAGGAGTACTTTAAATGGCTTAGAAGAGGAAACGAACAGGTGTGAAAGCGAGGAGGTCATCAGCATGAACAGGGCGCCCAGCCGCACTTTGGTCTGCATGCAGGGATGACTGGACATGAGGTTTCTTAAGTGGTTGACCTGCTGAGGTGTCATAGCTGCATGTTTAGAAAAATAGGTTAGTGGGGATGAACTATTTAGTTATATAGGATTCCCGAACCCGGTCGTCGTGGTCATACTCAGCTCATGTGGCTGAGCGATCGTAAGCTTCCTCTACAACGCCCACATCTCAAAAAAATAGGACACGATCTCAAGCAAAATACTCCGATCGTGTTGGCGCGTGCGCCACTGTGTGCTAGCTTGTTAGTGGTTTTACACGAGAGTGCATGGACGCAGTCATGTGGGACGCGGTCAGCGAGGCAACGCAACTATCGGCGAGATCGACAGCAGCAGTACCGGCGCCGATGGCTAGCTCCCGGAATCAGTCTCCCGACTTCCGGCTGAACTTGCCAGCGTCAAAGTGCCAGAAGAGTGGTGGAGGAAGAAAAGGCGGCGGCGCCATGATTCGAGGCAGGCCTGATCCTGTGAAGCATTAGGCGGCGGGACACGGGACACCGCGGAGTCCGGTGAAAACGTATCTGACTCAATAAGAACATCCGCGGGGATACAACACAAAAGAGGAGCATACGTCCAGTTTTCTAAGATTGTCAACGCTTACACTTCTTGCAAATCGGATGATATTTCAGCACCAAGTTGTGCGCATGTCGTATACGTGATGCCGAACACAATTCATGGCAAGGGCAAAGAGCAGGACCCGGCAACCGAGACAACAGCGTCACCGGTTTGTTGTTGGCGCCACCGCCGTCCGCGTTACGGGAGTCATACCAGCGTAGCTTCCAATAGGCCTTGATGCCGCCCTCGTCACGGGAGTCATACCGCGCTTCGCTGCACCTGAATTTTTGGGGGTCTACTCTCTTCACTTGCGGAAGAACTAGCACGACACCGAAGCAGAATTGAGATGACTGGTTGGTGAAAGAATACGAGCATCGGCCACAATGGGCTCTGTAAAAGCCACGATGGATCTGCTTCTTCGGGAGTATGTGACTTGCAAGAAACGGGAAGTCTTCATAGTTTTCTTACTCTTGACTCCCTAACCTTGTATCGAAACCAGAGTGGATGAGCGATTAGCATTCTTTTCTCTCTTTTATTTGAGAACCTAGCAACGTTAGGCATATCTTGGTTCCTGGACTTCGGGCTTAGCAAGGAAACAAAACGTTACACGATAATCTGCAGGGTGATGCGGATGAAGGAAAAGACCCGAGAGCATCAATTGGCTGAAGAATTTATGTACAAAACTGAATTCGTGATAAGTGTTCAATATAGATTCATCTATAGATGTATATACGTGAATCAATATCAGAATATTGCTCCTCATGCTTTATTACGTTGGTGCAAAGGAAGATAGCGCTCGAACGATTACCTAAGCAAAAGAAAAGCTTGGAGGTTCGAGTCACTTAAATAAATATTTCAAATCTGTCAATTATTTCTTTTTATATGTATTTATATAACTTTATTATAGCACTTAGATTAACATTGTGTTGTTTGAAGGATTTTAACTTGGTCTTCTTTTGTTTGTGGATTTCTACCTACCGAGTTCCGACGCAATGCGCGGCCATATTTTCTACTTTGTTCAGCATCTATTATATTCCGTAGCAACGCACGGGCATTCAACTAGTACCAATAGGATTCACACACATGGATCGTCAGTTAAGGGAAGGACTAGGGATCTAATTGTTACCCACAATGGAGAGGTCATGAATGCTGAATTAAAATTATATGCGCATACTCTATATATAACCCTGAGGCAAATAGTTGGCAATGCTATATATACAATTGAGCAAGATCTGACTTCAAAGTTTAGCTGCACAAGGCTATGTTGTTATGTTGATAAGCATGGTGTGTTCGGGTTGATCCACCGGTAGTGGACGACAACGCTACTGTCAAGGTTCCTCAGATTCAACAGCAGGGACATTTGAGATTGAGCTCGGTGATGGATGTTCAGTATCTACAGCTTAATACCCCCTTCCTCAGATGCAAACACTAGACAGATTGTCGGGAAAGCCACCCGCATGACATCAACTAGTATGGAGCATAGATGCTTTTGAAGACTACATTTGCGGCACTTTTGGATCCGGCTTGTTGATGGATGGGCGATCGCCGTTTGTTCCCTTTTGTAGTCTTCGGTGTCGAAATCATGTGTTATTGTTATCTTTTAGTGAGTTGTGCCACTTTTCATGCTTGTATCTTGCTCTAATCTATGGAGCCACAATGTCGTTAATGTTAATATATCTTCCCGTTCAAAAAAAGGAGGGAATGACACCCAAGGGCGGCACGTCATCGACACCGACAAGGTCGGTAATGCGTTAGTGGCAACCCCGCATGTGTGTTTTTCAACAACTCTTGGCCGGGTGGTGGGCTAACCAGGTTCTTAGAGTAGCATGTTGTTGTTGTTGTTTTTTTGGCAAAAATTCCACCAATATATTGATAATCATCAACATTATTATAAAGATCTCTAAAAATAAAATAAATTACAAATAGATCCTCTTTGTTGTTGTTGTTGGTGGTGGTGGGGTGGTGGGGTAATCGGGCTAGCATATTGTTGTTGGTGGGGTGGTGGGCTAATTTTCTCACACTAGCAACAAAGGCCACAACACAACATATATCACGGCAAACATGAGCCAACCAGAACGACAACCTACCATGGAGCCGCCTCACCGTCCAACCTAGAGCTACAACACAAACACCATTTGTGGTTCATCGGTGCACGCGTAAACACTCGCTACACGGCACAAGGTTCCATCCGACAAGAGACAAGGAACATGATACAAGACTTGCGACGCAACGCCGACAGGAAGCACCTGCGTGTGACCGGTGAAGACAACCACCGTGCGCTAAGCGTGCCGCTCCTGCAACTTCCGTGCTCGCTAGTCGCCGATAGACCTCAAGGAAAAGGCAAGGAAACTACTAGCTTCCACTCATGGTGACGAGAGGGTAGGAGGAGGGAGGTTGCAGCTAGGGTACGGGTCACCATCCTTGTCACCATGGAGAGGACAATGTGTGGGCCTCTCTTTTTTCACAGCTCAAGTTAATTAACTTGTTCATGGGTGATGATGATGATAGCTTCATCTACATGTATAAACACCCATTGTACGATTATGACATATGACATCCTCGACAAAATTGCAAAATGAAAAAATTGTGAGGTAATTTCTCCATTCTAAAATAATTGAAGGCTTAGGTTTATCCTAAGTACCAAATTTACAGGCAAACATGTAAAATATCTACAACAACAAATCTATATAGTAAAAAATCCTATTAAATGATAAATCTAATAAAACTAAATTGGTGTTGTAGTTGTTGATATATTTTTCTATGAATTTTTTTACTTCAATTAGTTTGACTTACACAAACATATAAATCAATTACTTTTTATAGGCCGTATGTATTACAGAGGTTGGGGTACTTCCCATTTCGAAAAAAATCAATTACTTTGGAGCATGTTTGGTAGATACTAAATTTTGGAAGTTTAATAGTAGAGTGTGGATTTATTGCCACCCGGTGGTAATGCCTCCCACTAGTTGACGTCGGATGGATCGTTTGAGATTCGTGCTGCTGTACCGAACATGCAGCGCAATGCAGTTAAGCCTCCACGACTCATGTTGCAAACTGGTTAATATCCTAATTAAACGCTGAAAGTTTCAGTAGTATGCAGAATCATGCAGTGCATGACCCGTTTCGATGACCGGCTGTGTTGGTGCTGCTCCGGATACAGGCATGCATCATGCAACATCTAGCACAGGAATCTCTTTATGACCAGCCAAACCTCCAATAAATTCGTACCGCGTCTGTGCTCTCTACTGTGCTGCAGTACTGATTTGGACAAAATTATGATCACCATATACAATGCATGCGCAGCGTTTGCTCCTACTGGTTCATTGATGTTGTTCATGAACACTCCTGGGTGCGGGAAGGCGAGCAAGTGTGTGCATCTCCGTACTCAATTTCTGATATCGCGGTGCCGAACAATGATAACTTGCGTAGAAGCGATGAAAAGGTTAAAAAAAAGTGTGACATGCTGGTGCTAATAAACAGCCTTTTTATACAATATTGCTGTGCTGAAAGTGGAAGGTAACGCTGCTCTTTTTATATACGGAAAGCAAAATGACCCAACTTACACATGGGGTGCTAGTTAGTGATCACACGGTAGGTGAAAAGCACACATGTATTTATTTATTTTACCCTGGCATGTATTATATTACCACTTGACGTGTGCAATTCCTACAGTAAACAATTAATACTAAGGTCAGTTTGTGCTAGTGTGACACGCTGATAGCTATTCTTCAGAGGTTGTATAGTGTGACTCTCCTCGTATGCCGCTGCCTGCTGGCAGTGAATGACCAACCAGACGATGTGCTTGCACACTGTTGCATGCAAGTTCGACCATCTTTGACTAGGCTCTTGCTGCTATGTGTCATTTTTCAGAATGCAACACTGCACACTATCTGGACACCTCTTGCTGCTATGTGTCATTTTTCAGAATGCAACCACTATGCTGCAGCCGATCAGAAGATTTGCAGTGTTGCTACTAATTAGAGTATGCTCTTGATTCAATCTCTTGCATGTAACACGAATCACTACGCTAGATCGGACGGCAGCGGCAGGGGTGGCACTGCCACCGGGTGGCAACAACATATTTTGCTTAATAGTATATGACAACACAACACACAACAGGTCATACATTATAAATATGCTTAATGACGTGCCAATATTCTCTATTCTTACGCACGCAAACACATTATTTAGTTTAACATGCACACATGTAGTTTAAGAAATAACCTTTAACATTAATTTAATCAACAAAATATGAATTTTACGTAAAAAAATTATACTAAACTAGTTGAGTACATGTTAAAATGAACCGGAGGGAGTACAAGCCCTTAAAGCGAACATGTGATTGCTTTAGCCACGTCACTCAGATGGTGAGTTTGTTCTAAGCCTAGATTGGTTTGTGCAATTACACTTTTATAGTCACCCCCTCCATTTCAAAATATAAGATGCCTAAATTTAATGAAAATAACGATGTTCTAAGTTTGAAAAATTTATAAACTAAAATATGAACATCTACAAATAAGAAACCAATATCAACAGATTCATCATAAATGATTGTTATGGTGCTTTCATTTAATACTCCATTTTTTGGATGATGAATTACTTCATTTTTTATCAGTGTTAACTGTTTGTTATGAGAAGTGCCCAATTTCAAGTACAATAGTTAGTAATTTGGTTTTAAAATAGTGCTAGGATTGAGTAATGTGTTTCCGGGTTAAATTGTGATATAAGTCATCATATTGGCACTTATAGGGTTGACGTCTGGTATTTCTTTTTTGTTTATCACACTAGCTCTTGGGGACATTGGAGCAATACATATGGTGGTGTTGTGTGCTATTAAATTATGAAATCCCATGCTGTTTGTGCCGGACTTATTTTCTGAATGTATGATCATATACATGTCAGAATTGTCAATACATATCGTTTTATCCTTCAGTAACGTGCATTTGTTTTTGGATGACATGAGAAGGTCAGGAAAAGAGTTATACATTTAATAACCTTGGATTTTAGACATTCCCAGATTAATTACTATGGCTTTTCATTGGGTTGTTTTCCACTGACACTTTATACTTCTCTATCTTCAGAAATTAGCTACATCATGAGGAGACAAGTTATTGGTTGATAGATGTTACCCGACCATTTTCCTAGTAGTTTACTCTTAATACTAGCTCATGAGTGGATTTTATCAAATATTTGATAATTCAATACTATATTTGAAACACACAGCTAAAATCTCACATTACATGCACCATGATTAGTTACACACCTAAAAATATGGCATGAAAGTCTTGGCAGACGCTATTATTTGTAAGAAAAGTATATGGTGAAAATCAGTTGAATTTTCAGAACATATGTTTCATCTGTGGTGCATTGGCCTTGACTTCCATGAAGTAACAGATTTTATGTCGTTTCTTTTCTCAAATTCAAGTTGGTAAATTCGGTGAGATTTGAGGTTCTTGAGCCATGAATTATGGTATCATCCAAGGAGGAAACACAAACAGGTTCAAGACGGCCGGTATCCGTGGCGATACACAATTTGTTCGCGTGTGTCTGTCTAAATTGATGTGATTGATCCGTGGACGAAATCCAATAATTCTCTACATGGGTTCTATTGGTACGCCTTTCTGTTAAGAACAAGAGTAATTTTAAAATGTGGATCTTTCTATGAATATTTTGAGAAGTGTGCTTCTATTCAGTGTATTACCTTTCCGCTTGTTCCCTTTTTAAGTGAGTCATTTCAAGGGTGAAAAGTGTGGTGTCAATGGTTTTCCTTTGATCAGGCTTCTCCATCATCTTTGGATTGTTATATTTTTTATTTATCCTTTGTTACATAGAGCTGGAAGGGCACTTGACATTTCTGTATCAACATAAGCATAGTTATCAGTCATATATGCATGGAAAGAAGTCACACTAGGAGGCATCATATCTTTTAGATATGATTTTTTGACTTGCTCTGACTTATTATGAGGTATCCTCAGAAGTTTTGGCTTTTGCACTCATGGGTAGTAATATTTTACATTTGAATGCAGCGACAAACCTCTCGTGGTGTCAAGGAATGGTTGCCGGTAACAATTCCTTTTTTGGTGTTCAATTCATACCAGAGGGGATGTGAGAATGAATACCCAGTCAAATACCCGAAGACAGAACAAAACAAAGTTTAGGTTTTGCAGCAGTGTCTAGAAGAATTTGTTGTGTTATGCAACATGTATGAAGGGTTGTATTTAAAAAAGTGTGTATTTTAGAAAAACTCAAGAGAAGATGACTGGGTGTACAGATCCATGATGAAAAGAGTGCTAAACCACAAGTTAGAAGCTAGCTGCAATTATCAGGGTTTCTTGAAGACAAGTTGAACCAGCTCTCAATACGAGAATTGTTCTCTCCAGTTTTCTACTACTCTCTGAACTTTTGCTAATATTCTGTATAAATGATTCTTTGCTTTAGTATACAAGGCAAACGCCGTGCTTCTAAAATACCATAGTTATAGAAAGTTGTGACATACCATAGTTATAGAAAATTGTGACATTTACCTTTTTCTAATTAACTTCCGTAGCTGTTATTGTTGTATTGTTGTTGTCTCTTACCAGTTGAAATATTGGAATCATGTAAACCAGACTATAGTTCTTTGTCTCCCACTTGATCCTCAAGATCAGCTTTTTATACACATAATTTCAGTGTATGTTGTATAAGATTTCATTACAAATCAAATTAAATCCCATTTTTTAAACAAAAAACATATTCATTACTTCTATCATTTCAATTGTGTTCTTAAAATTATTAGAACCATTGTATTACATAGTCGGCGCGGCATGCCGCCACACGCATCCATGCTAGTGGTTGTATATATCTGGACAGATGTATAATATTAATGTGTCTATATTTTCTTGAGGCAACGTCTTAATGAAAGAAGACAATAATTAGCCCCTAATATTATTGTGTCTAGATTTTCTTAAGGCAACGTCATCTCAATTAAAGAAGACAATAATTAGCCCCTTTCAGTGGTATTTTCGATATACATTGTAAATACAGAGTTAATTTCATTACTGGTTTGAATTAGCTCCAATTAATAGTTTTGGTGTTACAACATACAAGCAGCAATGTTCCTAGAAGTTAACATTTCCCCCTCTTAACTACCGATACCCTATTTTCAATCATTCAAGTCACATAATACGTTTATATCAATCAGACATAGGCAACTCAGTAGGCAACAAAATCAGTTCATGTCATTCTCTATTTTTGTAAGAAGAATTTCCAAGCACATGATGATAATTTTGTACTTTGGTACACCTACTCAGTCCATTATTTCACATGACCCTTTCAAAATCCCATCCCAATAGTAGCAATAAAAAATCTATCGACGTCAACGAACTATGATGAACACACACAAAATCGAGCTTTATAAATAGTCCGATGAGTGTGTTCTTTTTAACATTGCAAAGTTATAAAAGGAAATTCTGTTGGATGAGACAAGAAGGAACCAAACTAACAATTTTGCCTCGTGGTATCTAATTTTGACCCAGATTATGTTCAACAAGACGAGGACGGATCTAACAAATAGATTCTTAGTTCTCATATCTATACTGGCAATACTTGCCTAATTTACTCATGCATAAAAGGGTTTTTTGATAGAAAACGATAGCACCTTTGCCTTCGAAAATAACTCTTGTGGGAAAATCTTCTCGAAAATGGACACCTTTGAACCTTGGCGGCCTTACATCTCTTTCACTTGAAACGCACTTCTGAGTATTCAGACCTCACACCCTCCTCTCATAGGCACTTCGATAAATGTCCTTCTTCCATATATTTTTTACACCCACCTCGGTATCCTCGACCTTACAACTGACAAAAAATATTTAGTGAGAAGCTACGTGCCAACGGTGTGGTAGTATGTGGGAAGAGGTGGTGTGATGTTGTGACCTTCATATATGTGATGCTTTGCGGTGCATTGCTTTCAACAGGGAGTCTTCATCCATCGTAGAAGCTCCATCCTCCGACACTCCAAACCTCCCACCGGGACGAGTCGGAGTGAGACCATCCGTAAAGATGGACGTGGTAGGAGGAGGTGTACGGGGAAATCCCACGACTGTCTTAGCTTGAGACACTATGGCATCCATAGGAGGTTGGGTCGATAATGGTGAAGTAGCAGCCGACCCATCCAGCTCATCCAAAGACGACAACCTTGCCAAAGACGTGGAGGTCGGTGTCGATGAAGCGACCTCCACCGACCCTGAGGCCAGTTGATCTGAAGGATCCGAGTGCGACGAATAGGGAGGTAAGGTTGGTGTTGCACCCATGGAAGTCCAGCCCATTTGGCGATTCATCTGAAAAAGACGGTACTCCTCCTATATTAACAAACCGAGGAGCTTGAACATTACTAGTGGCCCTATGTTGCCACCCCAATGATGAAAATCGATACCCTTTCTTCGACGGATGGTTCCAGCCCTAGGTCGCCTTGAGGAGCTTAGTTTTAGGTACGTGCAGGTGCTCGGTAATGCCCCACTTTAGGCTGGAGAGTTGGTGCCACCCTTATGCCATCTGCCCTGAGGTTTTCCTCCCTCCACATTGCCACCTCTAGCCTATGCTGTTTCCCTCAGGATCTCATGGGCGTAACTTCCCAAATAATATGGATCTCAATCTCTCTCGGGTCACAAACTATGAGATATATCACTCCACTCCATTACAGTGGCATGTCCTATTGTTTAGAGCATGTTCATGGACAGAAACTACTACTTCCGTTGTGTCCACATCAAGTTCCAGAGCTTTGTAAGCGTCATTGTGTTAAACTGCTGGTTGACCGATACACCTATGTGATGGATGAACTCATCATCGTCAACTCTCCAAGCCTAGAAAAAATGATCCTGCAGAAGCAAGGTAACGAAGAACTTGTAGGATTCATGGACCATTATCTTGCTCTTGGAGGATTATTTTTTCTCGGCTTGGAGAATCGACGATGATGACATAATCCATCACCTAATTGTATGGGTCAACCAATAAGTCTCACGCAATGAGACTTACAAGGCTCTAGGACCTGATGTAAACGAGACAGAAGTAGTAGTTTCTATCTATGAATAGGCTCTGAAGAATAGGGCATGTTCCGGTCATGGCTTTGTGGTGACCCTGCATACCACTGCATGTTGTAGTATGCCAGTCGTTGATATAACATTCGCGAAGTACCATTCCGCAAATATTACATCCCTCAGAGTAGTACAACAGAACATAGCAGGGTCCATAACTCGTTCACATATTATTACAATCATCATACACAAGTCGTCTCAGAGCTCCTCTTGGGTCCTAAGAGGATATCTCCTGGGTTCGAGGTGAACCCATCTTAACTTACAATACCATTGTCTCATTAAACAAAACATTTATTTAATCGAGCAGCTAAATAGTAAGAGTTCGCGCTGCTCGGCTACTACTACTCCTCCTGATATCCTTAGGCTTGTTCTCCTCCGGAAGCCTCTCCGGATCCATAGACTATGATGTAGTCTACACCTTCCACTCCTCCTGAGAGGTCTGGTTCCTCGTAGCCGATGATCTCGGCTCCATCATGGTTGTCGTTGTCCTCCTCCAGATGGTTCAGACAATCTAAGCATGGGGTTTAAGAGTGGTATGAGTACGAGCGTACTCAACAAGTTCATTATAGATAACAGGTGTTTAATGCACTAGCTACGATATTAGACCGTAAAGTCTAATACCAATGCAAGTTTTGATAAACATTTCTTCAAGAGATTGCTTTTAGTTCAAAGAGCTATGTCCGTCAGCCTTCACCGGTTTACTAGAACTTCATGGAGCTCCTTTCCGGCCGCGTTCGCAGTTCCTCAATCCCGGAACAGGGAGTGACAGGTCACGGCTCTTTACACTCTGCAGAGGTGTGTTGCTTTACCCATAAGAGATCTTAACCTTGGTGCCAACCGGGCAGCTTTCCCGTCCACACTTCCTTCGGTGTGAGGCCCGGTATAAGGTCTAGCCAATCATGTTCCTCCGCTACCTCGAACACCCACCCTTTGTTGCATACCCCGACCCCGGGTCCTCGTCGGTCCTCTTATACCACTTAAGGATGGACCCCGACCACGACAACAGGTTGGGACTCGTTAACCAAACTCCTTCGCCGGTAGCTGCAACCCATCATAGACCGCAATACCGTGGGGACTTTAGGCTTCCCCAGCCCACCGCTTGCACTTCGAGCGACAAGTGTCTACGGATGATGCCGTGGGGACTTAAGGCTTCCCCAGCCAACCGCTTGCCCTGACAGATACAAGTTTCTACGGTAAAGCGCATCCGTTGATGAACGAGAGGTGGAAACACTTTTGACTACTCTGTCCCACTCCGGATCTTATGGTTAACACGGATATTACGGCACAAGAATCACTGGCGACATTTGTTGTTTAATCCTAGATGGATATAAGCCCGTGCAATGGAACCTCCACCATATCAACACAATCCATGGTTCCATTGCCCACCACTTAGTCATATTCACAGTTATGAAAGTAGTGGTTTTGATTTTTATGCAATAGTGATAACCATAATACTTTGCAAGTAATTTGATAGAAATACTCAAATGACATGAGCAAGTGATGAACTTGCCTGAACACTGCAAAGTTCTGCAGCTTGGAAGGTATGGACTGACCCTTGTCCTCTTGTTCTGAAAAATAGCATCATTGTCCGATAAGGGCAATGGTTAAAGAAGCAATAATGCATGATTCCAGTTTTAGGGTTTGTTCCCCCTTCCGATGTCGTTAATATTTCATGTAAGAGGTTAATACTAAGAACATCTTAGGGATACTTGATTTAGGGTAAATCCAACCTTGAAATGTTGTCAAGGTGTTTTGAAATCCAAAGGCATTAATGGACTTACTTTTATTATTAAAAAATATATGTGTGATTTAAATGATTATTTAAATCCTCAAATTAAGACTCATTCTTAATTGTCTTCAAAAATTATCTTTGATATTTTATTTGGATAGAGAATTTTATGCTGATCTATTTCCATATTTTTATTTATTTTTTTAGAGCTTTTATCACTTTTCTATTGAATTTTCAAATTCCCGGTTTTTAATGGAATTTGGAAAAGACTATTTTGCCCCCAGGCCCACCCGTCGCTGGAGCCCAGTGGTTTGGCTAGACCAGCCTCGGGTCCAACCGACCCGAGCGGTCGGTCGCTCACACCCGCTCCTCGCGCCGCTTCTCCAAACCCTAATCCTCTCCCGTGCTCGGCGACCCGTGGTCGCCGCCGCCGTCGCCGACCATCCGGCCTACTCCGGCCACCGCCGGCGGTGAGATGGGTACCAATCGAACCACCGTTCGACGGTGCTTCGATTGATCCGCGTCGATCTGCTCTTCCCCGCCGCCGCCGTTCTTCCTCAACGCACCGGTGACATGGCCGCGGGCGACCGCCGCGCTCTCGTCGTTGCCGACGAGCTCGACGCCTTGGCGTGGCCGCGTGCCCCGCCGTGGTGCCGCCGGGGTCCCCGCGCCCCGACGACGGCCTGGCTTGGCCATGGCCTCGGCGCCGCCGTTCGCCCGACGCGTGCCGCCGTGGCCGCCATGGCTGCGCCGCTCTCCTCGACTCCGGTAAGTGCGCCTCCTTTCCTCGCTCCCCTCCCGTGCCTCGACCTTTTTCCACCTCTAGACCTACTCGTCGTGGTATGCTTGCCTACGCAAGCAGCCGCCGTGTTCTTCCGCAGCGCCATGTTTGCCTCGCTCCTCGCTATGCTATGCTGCTGCGCTATGCGTGTGCTACCGCGCAAGATTGCTAAGCTATGTGCCTCGTGAAAGCTTGCTTCGTGTTTCCTAGCTCTATCTCGTTCATTTCCATCTCTCGGCCGTGGCCCTCCCGTGATTGCTCATGAGCATCCAGTGATGCTCATGGCCCGTTGACATGCTCCTATTCCTTTTACTCGTCACTAGGGCATACTCGTGTGTGCTTAATTCTGTCTCTGACTTGATTGTGATGGTTAATCCTTGCATACTTGCAAGTGCCGTGCCTTTGAGCTAGTTCATTTAGTTCGCATTCATGATTATGCTCCATTGAGTCTGTATCGTTGGTTTAGCAAGGTGATTCGTTGATGGATTGACATGTGCTTTTCTTGTATATTGTGATCCTTTGGTTCATCAAGCCTTTGATGTGCTTCCGGATACAATTATAAAGCCTCGATGCTCTTATCTCGTAATGCAATTGTTCGGCTTAATTAATTATCTCGTTCATGTGGTAATTGCTTGGAATGGATTCTAGCATGCTTGATCAAGTCCTGATGATCTTATGATCATCAGTTGCTTGGTGAATGGCTGCTGTTTCATTCTTGTGTCTAGCTGATGCCCTCCTGATGTCAGTGTAACACAGTGGCTTGTGTTTGTACTCCTTGGTGTTTGCTTAAGCCCTCGCTACTATCTCGCAATGATCCATTGGATCATCTCGCATGGCCTGGTGCATAGCTTACTTCTCTGTTTCATTTATTTGTGTAGCTTTGATTCATTAAGTAGATAAATGATGTGAACTGCTCTGCAGTGATGATCATATGAATGAATTAGTTAAGCTAGAGGGATGCCAATCATATATCGGGGACCCTAGCTTCATTTGAACCCTTCTGGGTAATGATATATGTGCTGGTTTGATGGTTTGATTGTTTAAGTGGTAGAGGTTGCCTCAACAGCCATTCTTGATCGTTCGTAGAAGCTCCCACATCTTGTTGGCTTGCTCGTGATTACTAGATGCTTACCGGTTGATCCAGCATTTGGACTTCTAGTGGCTCTTTGTTGTTGACAAACTTAAATAGACACATATTGTCTATCAGTCTGATGGAATCAATAGCTATAGGTGTTGAGTATGTGGCCAGGCTAGCTGTGTCTTCATCTGCTGCTGGATTTCTTCAGTTATGCATTAATTTACATGGCTGTTGTTCCCTTTAGATGCTTAACCAGTGGCCTCTCTACTCTTGCTTGCACCATATGGCTTAGTAGCCAAATGATGACACAAACAGTGGTACTCACACCCTTTTGCTTCGTGTGTTTGATGCACATGCTTATTTATGAACAAAACCATCCGGTTTGTTCATGTTGAGTTATATACCTCACTCCAGCCTCCTAGATTTTGATGTTGGTGTAGAGGTTTTTCTTCGTTGTTGATCTCGATGGTTGAGTTGCTTGCCCTCGCTCCTCCCGATGAGCTTGTGAAGCTTGGTTTATTTCCTCGGTGATTGGGAATAGATGGAACAGCTCTAGCCGTTCATCCGTTCTTGGTGTTCTTGGTCGTTCTTGGTGAACTTACCACCGCCGTCGTCGATGGATGAACAAATGGCTAGGGTTTGAGCACTGTAAAGGTTATATATGGTGCTGCTAAGCTCTCCCTGGTCGACAGCTTGGGTCTGGTCACTTTGGTGACTCACTGATGCTGTGTATGTGTTGTGCCACATGCACAACCAATGCCTGGGTGTTGAGCATGCACACCTGATGTGTGTGCTGCTTGGGTGTCTGTGTGAACCAGATACTTTGCACTTGGGACATTGAGAGGATCAGCTCGGCAGAGTTGATCATATCTGCTTATTTTCCTTTGTTTCTAACCTTCCAAGTGGCTATGCCACTTGGCATAACTCTTCTTTTGTTGTGAATATGTGCAGGGATCATCAATTGAACAAAAATGGACAAGGAGTTCATCAAATACAAGATCAAATGAGGATGACCTTGTAGAATTTAGACTAGGACTATTAACTTGTAATCTTTCTTTATTTTCTATTCTGCCCATTTATGTAATGTGTTGTATTATTCTTTTATTTCACTTATGAATATTGTAATGACATTGTAATTTGTGTGATGATCAATAAAGCTCAAAGTTTTCTCTAATGAGCTTTACTTTAATATAATTGTTCATCTTATTTATTATTGATCATTTACTTAATGAATTTCCTCAATTGAATTATTTAAGTAATTATTTAATCTTTGAATTTGAAATTCAAATTCAACCTTGGTTTGAATTCAACCATGTCATATCATTTGGAATTCAATCATGCAAACTCTCCTCTCTCATCTCAAAACCCTAAACTAGTGAAGTGAGAAACAAGTTTGTCGCACTCTCAAAACCCTAACCCCGTAAGGTGTCGAGAGAGAAACTTGTCCCCCTTCAATGCAGCTTTTGTTTAAAAGCGCGAAATTTCCCCTGAATTTACTATGCAATGCACATCCCTTTATAAAATCTACCCCTCGATCGTCTCTAAACCCGGGACATTACAGCCTTTCCCCTTAAAGAAAACTTCGTCCCGAAGTTGTGGTTGTAATACCCGAATGACTCGGGGTATGTTTTCCTTAGGTCTTCCTCTTTTTCCCGGTGGCTTCCCTCTCGGGATGATGCTTCCATTGAATCTTGCAATACTTGATTGCCTTGTTTCTGAGTTGTTTCCGACTTTCCTCGAGAATCTTGGCCGGCTTCTCGATGTATGTCAAGTCCGGTTGTAACTCAAGGTCCTCATGTGATATTGGTTCATCCGGGGTCTTCAAACATTTCCGAAGTTGTGACACATGGAATACATTATGAACTTGAACTAACCTTCCCGTAGATCCAACTCAAAGGCTAAACCTCGATTCCGACTCAGCATCTTGAAAGGTCCTATAAATCTAGGACTCGAGTTTCCCTTTAACTCCAAATCTCTCGGAGTCCTTTCATTGGGCTTACCTTAAGATAAACCATGTCTCCAACTTGTGGCTCCCACGTCCTTCTCTTCTGATCGGCGTAACTCTTTTGCCGGCTCTGGGCTATCTTGAGCCTGTCTCTGATAATGTCAATGATTTGTTGTTTTTCCTTGACATAATCAGGGTTGAATTCTTTGCTCTCCGGCTTCATACCAACAAATTGGTGATCTACACTTTCTTCCGTACAGAGCTTCAAATAGTGCCATCTTGATGCTGCTTTGGTAACTATTGTTGTATGAAAACTCTGCTAAAGGTAGATGCTCCTCCCATGATCCTCCGAAGTCTAGGGCACAAGCCCTAAGCATATCTTCTAAGATCCGATTGGTTCTCTCGGCTTGTCCACCTGTTTGTGGATGATACGCGGTACTATAATCCAACTTGGATCCTAAAGCTTCGTGAAGTTGCTTCCTGTAATGCCGATGTGAACACGGATCCTCGATCCGACACTATCTTCTTAGGCACTCCATGCTTACTCACGATCTCTTTGATGTAAAGATCGATAAGTTTCTCTCCTTTATCCTGCTGGTTTACCGCTAAAAAGTGTGCACTTTTCGTCAACCGATCCACGATTACCCATATCATGTCCTTCTTTTTATTAGTCATGGGTAGTCCGGTGATGAAATCCATCCCTATCTCTTCCCATTTCCACTCTGGAATAGGTAGAGGTTGTAACTTCCTCGCGGGACTCGATGTTCAGCCTTCACTCGCCGGCAGGTATGGCATTCTCGCCACATATTGTGCTATCTCCCGCTTCATGTTATTCCACCGAATAATTCCTTTAGATCCATGTACATCTTTGTACTTCCCGGATGTATTGAATATGGTGTTTGATGAGCTTCCTGAGTATTACTTCCTTGATTTCAAGCAATATCCGGAACGCAAATCCTCTTCCCGGAACCACAAAGATCCAGATTCTCCACGGTGAAATTCCGATGGTCTTCCCTCATCTATTCTCCTCATCTCTTCTACAATGAATGGATCATCCAACTGACCCATCATTATCTCATTCTTCAGAGTTGACATTCAACTCATCGGCTACTTGCAACGCCGATAATCCTTCATGGGCTTCCTTCTCCCAAAGTTGTATTTGGGCTTGGCTTATTTCCTTCCTCAATTCCGGTGATATTTCTTGTTCCACTCCTCCGGTACTCTTTCTACTCAGGGCATCTGCTACAACGTTAGCCTTCCCTGGTGTGTAATTGATTGTCAGATCATAATCCTTAATCAATTCTAGCCATCTTTTCTGCCTCATATTGAGTTCCTTCTGAGTGAAGAAATATTTGAGACTTTTATGATCTGTATAGAGCTCACACTTAGCTCCATAGAGAAAATGTCTCCAAGTTTTGAGTGCAAAAACGACAGCTGCTAATTCCAAGTCATGTGTTGGATAGTTCACTTCATGAGGTCTGAGTTGCCTCGATCCATAGGATATCACTTTCCGGTCTTGCATGAGTACGCAACCCAATCCATGTTTAGATGCGTCACAGTACACGGTGTAATCCTTGCCCACTTCCGGAACTGCTAACACCGGTGCTGTGGTGAGTTTCTCTTTCAGAGTTTGAAAACTCTTCTCACACTCCTCTGACCACACGAATGGTGTGTTCTTTCTTAACAGCTTTGTCATTGGTCCTGCTATCTTGGAGAATCCTTCAATGAATCTCCGATAATATCCTCGCCATTCCTAGGAATCCTCGGATTTCCTTGACGAGCCTTGGGTGCTTCCCATTCTAGAACCGCTGCTACCTTACTCGGATTAACAGCGATTCCATCTTTACTAATGACATGACCAAGAAATTCCACTTGATCTAGCCAAAATTCACACTTGCTGAGTTTGGCGTAGAGTTGGTGTTCCCTTAGTGTTTGCAACACTAACCTCAAATGTTCGGCATGTTCCGACTTGTTCTTGGAATATATCAAGATATCATCGATGAATACGATGACAAACTTGTCTAGATATGGCATGAAGATCTTATTCATGAGATTCATGAATATTGCCGGGGCATTGGTTAATCCAAAAGGTACTACAAGGTATTCATGGTGTCCATACCTTGAGACAAAGGCGCTTTCGAACGTCCTCCTTCTTGATCTTTATCTCGGTGATAACCGGATCTTAGATCAATCTTGGAAAAGACTCCCGCTCCTCTAACCCGATCAAATAGATCTTGTATCCTTGGAAGTGGATACTTGTTCTTGATTGTGACGTTGTTCGATTTCTGTAGTCTCCGCACATCCTTCTTCCTCCATCTCTTTTATCCACGAAGATCACAGGTGATCCCCATGGTGAAACACTTTCTTGAATGAATCCCTTTTGTTCCAAGTCATCCAATTGCTCCTTCAGTTCTTTCAATTCCTTAGGCCCCATTTTATATGGTGCTTTGGCAATCGGAGCTCGTTCTCGGGATTAGGTCGATAGTGAATTCTATCTCCCTATCCGGTGGCATACCAGGTAATTCCGCAGGAAACACATCCTGGAATTCATTTACTACAGGTATATCTTCTATCTTCACCTCCTTCATGCTATTCAGCTGTAGTTCAACTTCAATCTGTGTGTGTTTGTCGCCTTGGTAGATCATTCTACTTCCATCGGGACTTTTTAATGACACCGTTTTGTTTACACAGTCGATCAATGCTCCATTAGCTTCTAACCAGTTCATACCAAGAATGACATCAATGTCCTTCATCGGTAAAATGAACAGGTCCGCGTCAAGCGCGCACTTATTGATCATAATGACTTGTTTTTGTTTGGCATGGGTTACTACTATCGTTCCCCCCGCAGAAAGTATGGTTATGGGTGTATCTAACTTAGTGCAACTAATCCCATGTTTGATGATGAATTGTTGAGAAATGAATGATGTAGTTGCACCAGCATCAAAAAGTACTTTGCCAGGATGAGTGAGGATCTGGAGCGTACCTATCACCGCCTCGGTCGAGTTGACCACCTCCTCCAGACCGGTACAGGTTCAGCTTGCCGAAGGGCTTCTTATTCTTCCAATTCCCTCCGGTGTTTCCTCGATTTCCTCCTCCTCCACTATTCTTCTTGGGGCAGCTCCTTCAAAGATGTGCCCCTCCCGACGACACCCAAAGCATATGATCTTGGGTTTCTTACAATCCTTCATGACATGTCCTTTTAAACCACAGGAATGGCATATAATCTGATTTGCAGACTGATATCCTTGGTTCCTCCTCTGATTGCTGTTGTAGTAGTTGTTGTTGTTATACCGTGGCTTGAAACTCAAGCTGGTATTGGGCTTGTTACTAACAAACCTCTTAGGCTCAAACTTGGCCTTCTTCCTCTTCTCTTCTTGCAGTTGTTTAAAGTCATCTTCAAGAGTGATGGCCGCATCCACCAACTCTTGGAATTCCGTTGCTCTCATCATCCGTAGTCTGTACCTTGAACTCGGGGACTTAACCCCTCGTAAATCTCTTTTTCTTCTTGTCCTCGGTATTGACTTCCTCAACCGCGTACCGGGACAGCTTTGAAAACTCCCCGACATAGGTCGGATTGCCTTATCCTTCGCTCGAGACTCTCGAACTCTCGACGCTTCAGCTTCCACAATACTTTCAGTGGATATTGGATTCCCCGAACTTCCTTGCGAACTCCTCCCGTGTGAATACCTTTCCCGCCGGATACACGGCTACAATGTTGTCCCACCATGCTGCGGCAGGTCCACATAGCAGATGGGTAGCATATCGGACCTTCTCTTGGTCATTGCATCCAATGTTGTTGAGCTTGCGCTCGTATCCATCAGCCAATCTTCCGCGTCCATCGGCTCGGGCGCGTATGCGAAAGATATCGGCTTGGTGTTTTGGAAGTCTGCTAACGAGACTCCCCGGTTCTCCGGTCTCTCCACCCTATTCTCGCCGCATCGATCCTCGAAGGAATTTGTTCTCGCAGCTCCAGTTGTTACACGCCGCCTCTCTTCCGCCGCCTGCATGTACCGGATAAAGTTTTGCCGCGTCATGGGTGGTGGTGGTGGTGGAAACCGATCTCCGGATGCACCCTCAGCCTCTTCCTTCTCCTTTGCTTCGCGCTCCATGCGCCGCGCTTCCGTCTCGTTTCCTAACGTTCCCGACATAATCCCCCTAGTTCTCGCAACACAAGATGATACTCATAATTACTCCATGCGCAAGTTTTCCGAGCTCAACATTGTGCACAGTAACTAGTCACGCAATGGAAATCAAGAAGCAAATCCAAATCATACAAAACATATACCATATATTTACATACATAAGTGGTCTTATTACATAACTCAAGTCGATGTGAGTATGCAAACTCACTTATTAAAGTATATATACAAATTTATACAAATGTTACAAACTATAATACACGTGGTACTTGTGTATTATAGCCACACCTCCCTTGGTGGTCTTCTAATCGGTCTTCACTCCCGATACATTCCAGGCTTCCATCCAGTCGAACGTGTCGTCCTCCTGATAGACCCTGGAACATAAGGTCTCCCCGTTGGCTTGTAATCCGAGCTCGGATGATGATCCTAAGGAGAAATCAGTTGTTCATGAACCGATCGTTGAGTGCATCATAATCCACCCATCGGGTGTACTCTCCCGTAGCCCCACCATAAGGATTACCAAAACCCATACCCGACTCTACCCGTGTCGGATATCCTCCATCCACTCCTTCATTACTAGGATAGCTCCGGCTCCGGGTTGTTGCGTCATCATTCATCTCTCCATCATAATACTCGCAGTACTATGGGTTCCAGTATCATCTCCCCAACGCCAACCCCCGGAATTCTCGATTGGAGTCTCGAACGCTGATTGTTTCCGGATTCCTCGCCGCCTTCAGTATCCCCCATAGGAACTACCCGCATAGTTCCCGTGTGTAACAGTGTAGGTTCACGTGCAAGTGGATCAAAATTGATGTAGTCACCAGCTGAATAAACCGGTGTGTGTACCACATTCTCCATAGGTTCTTTGCCCCTACTCTCCTCCTTGGGTTCAATGAACTCCTCAAGCATCGTATCAATAGCTCCTATCGATGATGATTCAACCGAAAGAGTAATGATATGAAGTTACGGCTGTTATCCATGTATTTGGCTGCTTCGGCTGGTTTACTTTTTGCATATTTGAAATGGTTCAAGCATGGGATCATTATCTTCCTCCATATGAGGAATGTGGGTGAATTCGGAACCCATAAGCGCTTTCGTCTTATGCTCCCGAATGTCGGTTATGGCTCTCATAACAGCCTATATGGTAGGCTGTATTGGTTGTCCTTGCTTCCCCAACTGGCATGACTACGCTCATTCCCAAAGATTCGGGAAGTCGCAGCCCTACTCGCACTTGGCCAACACCGACCATCATAAAACATGTACTTCTTTACCGGAATCTGGGATCGCACCCAAATTCTAGTAACATGGCTCGTAAGATATCGCAAGTCCTCCCCGGTACTCGCTCGCCGTTGAATCCATAACTTTCACGTTTCTTCCCGGTCGTGAACTTGCCATGTTGGCTGTAGAATTAGAAAGATTATGAGATTAGTAATAATGCATCATAATAGAGATAATAAAGAATTATCGCACTAAAAGATATGATTGTTGTATTCTCAATTGAATATACACCATATTTTTAGAGAATTCTTTACTAATCCTATTTGACTCCTAACGTTTAGTCCCATTTACTAGGTTCCAACCTAAGGTCAAAGCTTTTGCTCGATACCAACCGTGGTGACCTCGCATACCACCGCATGTTGTAGTATGCTGCCGTTGATATAACATTCGCGAAGTACCATTCCGCAAATATTACATCCCTCGTAGTAGTACAACAGAACATAGCAGGGTCCATAACTCGTTCACATATTATTACAATCATCATACACAAGTCGTCTCAGAGCTCCTCTTGGGTCCTAAGAGGATATCTCCTGGGTTCGAGGTGAACCCATCTTAACTTACAATACCATTGTCTCATTAAACAAAACATTTATTTAATCGAGCAGCTAAATAGTAAGAGTTCGCGCTGCTCGGCTACTACTACTCCTCCCGATATCCTTAGGCTTGTTCTCCTCCGAAGCCTCTCCGGATCCATAGACTATGATGTAGTCTACACCTTCCACTCCTCCCGAGAGGTCTCGGTTCCTCGTAGCCGATGATCTCGGCTCCATCATGGTTGTCGTTGTCCTCCTCCGTATGGTTCGACAATCTAAGCATGGGGTTTAAGAGTGGTATGAGTACGAGCGTACTCAACAAGTTCATTATAGATAAGAGGTGTTTAATGCACTAGCTACGATATTAGACCGTAAAGTCTAATACCAATGCAAGTTTTGATAAACATTTCTTCAAGAGATTGCTTTTAGTTCAAAGAGCTATGTCCGTCGCCCTTCACCGGTTTACTAGAACTTCATGGAGCTCCTTTCCGGCCGCGTTCGCAGCTCCTCAATCCCGGAACAGGGAGTGACAGGTCACGCTCTTTACACTCGCAGAGGTGTGTTGCTTTACCCATAAGAGATCTTAACCTTGGTGCCAATCGGGCAGCTTTCCCGTCCACACTTCCTTCGTGTGAGGCCCGGTATAAGGTCTAGCCAATCATGTTCCTCCGCTACCTCGAACACCCACCCTTTGTTGCATACCCCGACCCTGGGTCCTCGTCGGTCCTCTTATACCACTTAAGGATGGACCCCGACCACGACAACAGTTTGGGACTCGTTAACCAAACTCCTTCGCCGGTAGCTGCAACCCATCATAGACCGCAATACCGTGGGGACTTTAGGCTTCCCCAGCCCACCGCTTGCACTTCGAGCGACAAGTGTCTACGGACGATGCCGTGGGGACTTAAGGCTTCCCCAGCCAACCGCTTGCCCTGACAGATACAAGTGTCTACGGTAAAGCGCATCCGTTGATGAACGAGAGGTGGAAACACTTTTGACTACTCCGTCCCACTCCGGATCTTATGGTTAACACGGATATTACGGCACAAGAATCACTGGCGACATTTGTTGTTTAATCCTAGATGGATATAAGCCCGTGCAATGGAACCTCCACCATATCAACACAATCCATGGTTCCATTGCCCACCACTTAGTCATATTCACAGCTTATGAAAGTAGTGGTTTTGATTTTTATGCAATAGTGATAACCATAATACTTTGCAAGTAATTTGATAGAAATACTCAAATGACATGAGCAAGTGATGAACTTGCTCGAACACCGCAAAGTTCTCATAGCTTGGAAGGTATGGACTGACCCTTGTCCTCTTGTTCTGAAAAATAGCATCATTGTCCGATAAGGGCAATGGTTAAAGAAGCAATAATGCATGATTCCAGTTTTAGGGTTTGTTCCCCCCTTCCGATGTCGTTAATATTTCATGTAAGAGGTTAATACTAAGAACATCTTAGGGATACTTGATTTAGGGTAAATCCAACCTTGAAATGTTGTCAAGGTGTTTTGAAATCCAAAGGCATTAATGGACTTACTTTTATTATTAAAAAATATATGTGTGATTTAAATGATTATTTAAATCCTCAAATTAAGACTCATTCTTAATTGTCTTCAAAAATTATCTTTGATATTTTATTTGGATAGAGAATTTTATGCTGATCTATTTCCATATTTTTATTTATTTTTTTAGAGCTTTTATCACTTTTCTATTGAATTTTCAAATTCCTGGTTTTTAATGGAATTTGGAAAAGACTATTTTGCCCCTGGGCCCACCTGTCGGTGGAGCCCAGTGGTTTGGCTAGACCAGCTCGGGTCCAACCGACCCGAGCGGTCGGTCGCTCACACCCGCCTCCTCGCGCCGCTTCTCCAAACCCTAATCCTCTCCCGTGCTCGGCGACCCGTGGTCGCCGCCGCCGTCGCGCGAATTAATCCGGCCTACTCCGGCCACCGCCGGCGGTGAGATGGGTACCAATCGAACCGCCGTTCGACGGCGCTTCGATTGATCCGCGTCGATCTGCTCTTCCCCGCCGCCGCCGTTCTTCCTCAACGCACCGGTGACATGGCCGCGGGCGACCGCCGCGCTCTCGTTGTTGCCGACGAGCTCGACGCCTTGGCGTGGCCGCGTGCCCCGCCGTGGTGCCGCCGGGGTCCCCGCGCCCCGACGACAGCCTGGCTTGGCCATGGCCCGGCGCCGCCGTTCGCCCGACGCGTGCCGCCGTGGCCGCCATGGCTGCGCCGCTCTCCTCGACTCCGTAAGTGCGCCTCCTTTCCCGCTCCCCTCCCGTGCCTCGACCTTTTTCCACCTCTAGACCTACCGCCGTGGTATGCTTGCCTACGCAAGCACCGCTCGTGTTCTTCTCGCAGCCGCCATGTTTGCCTCGCTCCTCGCTATGCTATGCTCGCCGCGCTATGCGTGTGCTACCGCGCAAGATTGCTAAGCTATGTGCCCGTGAAAGCTTTCTTCGTGTTTCCTAGCTCTATCTCGTTCATTTCCATCTCCGGGCCGTGGCCCTCCCGTGATTGCTCATGAGCATCCAGTGATGCTCATGGCCCGTTGACATGCTCCTATTCCTTTTTACCGTCACTAGGGCATACTGTGTGTGCTTAATTCCGTCTCCGACTTGATTGTGATGGTTAATCCTTGCATACTTGCAAGTGCCGTTGCCTTTGAGCTAGTTCATTTAGTTCGTATTCATGATTATGCTCCATTGAGCTGTACTCGTTGGTTTAGCAAAGGTGATTCAGATGATGGATTGACATGTGCTTTTCTTGTATATTGTGATCCTTTGGTTCATCAAGCCTTTGATGTGCTTCTGGATACAATTATAAAGCCTGATGCTCTTATCTGTAATGCAATTGTTCAGTTAATTAATTATCTGTTCATGTGGTAATTGCTTGGAATGGATTCTAGCATGCTTGATCAAGTCCTGATGATCTTATGATCATCAGTTGCTTGGTGAATGACTGCCGTTTCATTCTTGTGTCTAGCTGATGCCCTCCTGATGTCAGTGTAACACAGTGGCTTGTGTTTGTACTCCTTGGTGTTTGCTTAAGCCCTCGCTACTATCTCGCAATGATCCATTGGATCATCTCGCATGGCCTCGGTGCATAGCTTACTTCTCTCGTTTCATTTATCCGTGTAGCTTTGATTCATTAAGTAGATAAATGATGTGAACCTGCTCGCAGTTGATGATCATATGAATGAATTAGTTAAGCTAGAGGGATGCCAATCATATATTGGGGACCCTAGCTTCATTTGAACCCTTCCGGGTAATGATATATGTGCCGGTTTGATGGTTTGATTGTTTAAGTGGTAGAGGTTGCCTCAACAACCATTCTTGATCTGTTCGTAGAAGCTCCCACATCTTGTTGGCTTGCCGTGATTACTAGATGCTTACCGGTTGATCCAGCATTTGGACTTCCAGTGGCTCTTTGTCGTTGACAAACTTAAATAGACACATATTGTCTATCATCTCGATGGAATCAATAGCTATAGGTGTTGAGTATGTGGCCAGGCTAGCCGTGTCTTCATCTCGTCGCTGGATTTCTTCGCTTATGCATTAATTTACATGGCCGTTGTTCCCTTTAGATGCTTAACCAAAGGGCCTCTCTACTCTTGCTTGCACCATATGGCTTAGTAGCCAAATGATGACACAAACAGGGTACTCACACCCTTTTGCTTCTGTGTGTTTGATGCACATGCTTATTTATGAACAAAACCATCCGGTTTGTTCATGTTGAGTTATATACCTCACTCCAGCCTCCTAGATTTTGATGTTGGTGTAGAGGTTTTTCTTCAGATGTTGATCCGATGGTTGAGTTGCTTGCCCCTGCTCCTCCCGATGAGCTTGTGAAGCTTGGTTTATTTCCCGGTGATTGGGAATAGATGGAACAGCTCTAGCCGTTCATCCGTTCTTGGTGTTCTTGGCTGTTCTTGGTGAACTTACCACTGCTGCTGTCGATGGATGAACAAATGGCTAGGGTTTGAGCACTGTAAAGGTTATATATGGTGCTGCTAAGCTCTCCCTGGTCGACAGCTTGGGTCTGGTCACTTTGGTGACTCACTGATGCTGTGTATGTGTTGTGCCACATGCACAACCAGTGCCTGGGTGTTGAGCATGCACACCTGATGTGTGTGCTGCTTGGGTGTCCGTGTGAACCGGATACTTTGCACTTGGGACATTGAGAGGATCAGCTCGGCGAGTTGATCATATCTCGCTTATTTTCCTTTGTTTCTAACTCCGCTAAGTGGCTATGCCACTTGGCATAACTCTTCTTTTGTTGTGAATATGTGCAGTGGATCATCAATTGAACAAAAATGGACAAGGACTTCATCAAATACAAGATCAAATGAGGATGACCTTGTAGAATTTAGACTAGGACTATTAACTTGTAATCTTTCTTTATTTTCTATTCTGCCCATTTATGTAATGTGTTGTATTATTCTTTTACTTCACTTATGAATATTGTAATGACATTGTAATTTGTGTGATGATCAATAAAGCTCAAAGTTTTCTCTAATGAGCTTTACTTTAATATAATTGTTCATCTTATTTATTATTGATCATTTACTTAATGAATTTCCTCAATTGAATTATTTAAGTAATTATTTAATCTTTGAATTTGAAATTCAAATTCAACCTTGGTTTGAATTCAACCATGTCATATCATTTGGAATTCAATCATGCAAACTCTCCTCTCTCATCTCAAAACCCTAAACTAGTGAAGTGAGAAACAAGTTTGTCGCACTCTCAAAACCCTAACCCCGTAAGGTGTCGAGAGAGAAACTTGTCCCCCTTCAATGCAGTTTTTGTTTAAAAGCGCGAAATTTCCCCAGAATTTACTATGCAATGCACATCCCTTTATAAAATCTACCCCTCGATCGTCTCTAAACCTGGGACATTACAGGCTTCGAGAGTGTTCTCATAGTTTGTGATCCGAGATCAATTAGATTTGGGAAGTTAAGGTCTGCGATATTCTGAGGAAAATGGCATAGGACAAATGTGGCGACATAGAGGGAGGAAAACCTTAGGGATAACATCGACATGGTTGACATCAACTCTCCAACTTGAAGTGGGGTGTTGCCACGGACCCACATGTCGCTAAGACTAAGCTCCTCAAGGCGATCGAGTACTAGGGATTGGAACAATTTGTCGAAAATAGGGTATCGGTATGCACCGCTAGAGTGACACCATAGCATCCATAATAATGTTGAAACTTATCTCGTTTGTTCATGTAGAAGGAGTTCCCTCTTTCAAATGAATCTCCAAATGGATTGGACATCCCTATGTCATTGATGGCCCTTTTTAGGTATAGCGGTATTTATGAAATAATAAGATGTGAAAAAACATATATGAGATATTTTGCTCATGAATAAAATAGAAGACATATGGGGAACAAAAAGATCTGCGGTGTTGCATTGCTTCAAATAATGCTAGAAAATTTGTGGCATGCGTTACTAAAGCGTGACTAAAATAAGTATGATTTTTATTCCAATAATAATATGAACATAAGCATAGAAATTAAACATAAGGGGAACATCACCTTCGGATGTCGTGGTGCTGGTCCAATGATAACACGGAGGTGGGAAAGGCACTGGTCGACGATTGCAAAGAGGATCCTGACAACGACATCAGAGTTGCAGCGGCAGTCGTCTTGCGACCATGGCATTCAGCTGATACACTTCAGAAGCAAGCCTAGCAGTAGCGTCATGACATGCCAGGGTGATAGCTTAACCTTTGTCGGGTGATATGGTGTACTTGCAAATGTTTGTGCCGTTTCCTCTAAAATTCATGTTGAGATTCCTGGATCGCACAAAAGCACTGTTCAAAAACTAGACCGATTCGGCGATTACTAGGCCGATTAATCGCTACTAGGGGCCTGACCGTGTCGATTACCATTAATCTCTTGTGTTAATCTTTTAGCCCGATTAATCGTACCGAAAGTCCGATTCCTAGGTATATTCCCGAATAACTACTGCACTTGGTCAAAAAAGTTATAAATTTTTCAATGCATATAGCTAGTACAGGTGCTACCCCTCCCCAATAAAGTAAGTTTTGCAAAGCCCCGCTTGATTGCAGCCTCCAACTCGAATTCCGCTGTCACCAACTAGTTCCTTGCCCTCCCGGCACCAGCTTACTCTCAGTTGCCTAGATACAGGAGCTCGACCACCTTGAGTAGCTCGTGCAGGAGCTCAAGAGCGCCTTCGATAGGTTAGGTGGTTGAGGTGTAAGAGGGGTCGTACCCTAGGTAGGTTGTGGGAGAAGATAAACTTCAGAGGTGAGAGGATAAGAAGTGGAAGGAAGAAATGCGACTTCTACTAGTGGATCCTGATTCGCTCGTGACCTTGAAGATTAGGTCACGGAGAAGAAGCATACATGTTTTTCTGAGATTTTAGGCTATATAGAAGTAGGGTCAGACATATAGAGGCTCATAGACTATTATTTTTCTTATATAAACTGTTTTTTATGTGCTAATTTGTGTAGGTTACACCGATTAATAGCCGATTAAATCAGTTAATCGTTCGAATTCTGATTAATCGCTACTCCCAAGCCGACCGACCAGTTAACGATTACCGATTTTGTTACCATTGCACGAAAAACTATAGTGAGTAAATTAAAAGGCCACGATCTTTTCATAGAAGCATGATGGAGCATTAGGGACATGCCATCTTTCGCATAGTTTTTTATATCTGGACAAATGTATACTATTCATGTGTCTAGATTTTCTTGAGGCAACATCTGAATTAAAGAAAACGTTAATTAGCCCCTAATATTAATGTGTCTAGATTTTCTTGAGGCAGCATCTTCTCTATTAAAGAAGACAATAATTAGCCTCTTTTCAGTGATGTTTAGATATACTTGTAAATAGAGATTTAATTTCATTCATAGTTTGAATTAGCTCCAATTAAACACTTTGGTGTTACAACTTACAAGCACCAATGTTCCGAGAAGTAACATTTTTCCCTATTAATCACTGATACCCTATTTTCAATCATTTCAGTCACATAATATGTTTATATCAATCAGACCTCGGCAACTCAATAGGAAAAATAATCAATTCGTACCATTCTCTATTTTTGTAAGAAGAATTTTCAACGACATGATAATAATTTTGTACTTTGGTACACGTACCCAGTCCATTATTTCACATGACCCTTTCAAAAGCCTATCCCAATAGTAGAAATAAAAATCTATCAACGTGAAGGAACTATGACGAACACACACAAATTCGAACTTTATAAATAGTCCGCTAAGTGTGTTCTTTCTTAACATTGAGAAGCTATAAAAGGAAATTCTTTAGATAAGACAAGAACGAACCAAACTAACAATTGTACCTTATGGTATCTAATTTTGACCCATATTATGTTCAACAAGACGAGGACGGATCTAAAAAAAATAGATTCTTAGTTCTCATATCTATATTGGCAATACTTGCCTAATTTACTCATGCATAAAAGGGGATGGTTGATAGAAAAAGATAGCACCTTCACCTTGGAAAATGACTCTTGTGGGCAAATCTTCTCGAAAATGGACACCTTTGAACCTTGGCGGCCTTACATCTCTTTCACCTGCAACGCACTTCTGAGTATTCAGATCTCGTACCCTCCTCTTATAGGCGCTTCGATAAATGTCCTTCTTTTATATATATTTTACACCCACCTCGGTATCATCGAACTTACATCCGACAAAAAATATTTAGTGAGGTGCTACGTGCCAGCAGTGTGGTAGTAGGTGGGGAGAGGTGGTGCCATACTGTGTCCTTTATATATTTTGTTCTCATTCCCGCCTCGGTCCTATCGACGTACTGACCGGTCACAACTAAGTGTGCCACCTTTTGGCTAAGCATCTTTCGGTGGAGGAAAGGAAGCGAGCGGTGGGGGTGGGTAGTTGGGAAGAGGAGGTGTCACATTTTGCCACGTGGTGATGATGGGTGTAGTCGGGGAAAGATGATGTCATATTACGGCATGTGTTACTAGTACATAAATGCCTTCACACATGTGTAAAATTGCCCGTCACACACGGTAAACATATCCATAACTATCGAATGTTGGGTGATGCACCTTCACTTCACAGATGGCTAAGAAAACCCGTTTCCCTAAATCACAAACAGATTATTGATATCAAAACGTGTGGAATGTCCTATACTATACAAATGACTTTTTTTCTAAATGGGGGAAATATCACCCCAGCTTCTGCATCCAAAGGATACGCATGATTTTTTTATTAAATTATTCACAAAACCTTACAAGAACAATACAAAATATCAACCTCGAAGCCACCTCACTAAACCTGCAGTGGGATGAAGAGGGTGACAATGCACCAACTCACATCATCCAAAAAAACCAAATGCCTTCCCAAACCGCCCAATAGCAGGTGAGAAGCACATCCAGTCAAGCAAACTCTCAGCGCACGCCAACGTACACGCCACAGAAGTTGCTACCGCCGTCTTCCTCGACTCCATCTTCAAAAGAGATCATCGCATTAACCTTGCAAGACCTGCTGTCGATGTCACCATGACGCCAGACGGTTCCACCATCCTGAACGCATACATCATCCCGCATCCGTCATCGATACCCTGCAGCACCATGCAACCGAGACTCATCGCCAACAATGTGGTAGATGAATACCACTCCAACAACATCCGCCAACATCCAGTAGCTGCTCCAAAAATGATGTCCCAAGAGGTAGAATGACGTAGGTAGCGCCGCCATCGTTCGATCCAGGAGACCCAGATCTAGGGTTTCCCCCGGAGCAGTACGAGTGGGTAGATGCAGGTTGTGACGGCGATGCCTTCAAGAAGGTAATGACGCGTAACGTCGCCATCGCCCGCCATGACCAGGGTCGGAGCACGATTTTCACCGGCAGCCGCACATCTCCAACTCGCCGAGTGGAGTGACGAGACAAGCAAAGACGATGCCTTCGACAAGGTAACGATGCCAAGCGACGCCGCCATCGTCCGCCAAGCCCGAGAGCGAAGCACGGTTTTCATCGGCTACCCCGTCAACCTAAACTCGTCGTCGACTGGATCTTCACCGCCGGAGATCTGTGTGGGATACTGATGAGCCGCAAGTATAGGGGGTGTATCGTAGTATCTTCTATAAGTAAGAATGTCGATCCCAACGAGGAGCAGAAGGTGTTGACAAGAAGTTTTGATGAAGGATTCACTGTAAATGCTCACAGACAAGTATTTAGGGGGTTTTGATGTAACAGATGAATAAAGTACGAGTAAGTAAAGTGCGAGAGTAATAATTGCAGCGAGTGGCCCAATCCTTTTTAGCACAAAGGACAAGCCGGTTTGTTTACTTATAATGACCAAACGTTCTCGAGGACACACGGGATTTTAGTCTAGTGCTTTCGCTTCATACAGCTAATTAATCTTCATTGTTTTGATAAGTGTTGTGTGGGTGAACCTATGCTAATGTACTGCCCTTCCTAGGACTAATACATACTTGTGATTATACCCCTTGCAAGCATCCGCAAATACAAGAAAGTAATTAAGATAAATCTAACCACAGCCTTTAAACTCGAGATCCTGCGATCCCTCCTTCATCGATATACCAACGGGGGCTCAGGTTTCTGTCACTCCGGCAACCCCGCAATTGGCAAACGAGTACAAGATGCATTCCCCTAGGCCCATAAATGGTAAAGTGTCGTGTAGTCGAAGTTCACACGACACCACTAGAAGAATAACACCACAACTTAAATATCATAACATTGAATACTACTCAACCATAATTCACTACTAACATTTAGACTTCACCCATGTCCTCAAGAACTAAACGAACTACTCACGAGACATCATATGGAACATGATCAGAGGTGATATGATGATGAATAACAATCTGAACATAAACCTTGGTTCAACGGTTTCACTCGATAGCATCAATAACAAGTAGAAATCAACACCGGGAGAGTTTCCCCTATCAAACAATCAAGATCCAACCCGAATCGTTACAGCGGTGACGAGGTGCAGCGGTGGAGATGGCGGTGATGATGATGGAGATGATGACGATGGTGATGGAGATGATGTCCAGCTCGATGACGGTGACGATGGCGTCGATTTCCCCCTCCGGGAGGGAATTTCCCCGGCGGATTCCTGCCCGCCGGAGAGCTCTTTTCTCTCTGGTGTTCTCCGCCCCGCAGAGGCGGCTGTAACTCTTCGCGACTATCCTCTGTGGCTTAGGTTTTCGGGGCGAAGACGTACGCGAAGAAAAGGAGGCGAGAGGGGGCTGTGGGCCCCCTCCTCACAGGGCGGCGCGGCCAGGCCTTGGGCCGCGCCGGCCTATGAGGTGGGCCCACCTCGGGTCCCCTCGGCTCCCCCTTCTGGCTCCCTTCGACTTCTGGAAAAATAGGAATTTTCATATAATTTCCGTCAACTGCTGATATTCTGAAATATTGCATCCTGACGGTGCTTTTTCCAGCAGAATCCTGGCTCCGGTGCGCGATCTCCAAATAATCATGAAATATGCAAAATAGATGAAATAACATAAGTATCATCTCCCAATATGAAATATATCAATGAATAACAGTAAATTATGATATAAAATAGTGATGCAAAATGGACGTATCAACTCCCCCCAAGCTTAGACTTCGCTTGTCCCCAAGCGAAACTGAGCTCAGTAAACAAGACCACATGTTTATGGAGTGAAGAGTCGATAAATCAAATACGGACAAGAAGCATCATATTCATTCACACAAGACATTCTAGTGGACAACTTCCTCATATAACTCAACTTGAAACAAGTATAAGGTAATCACAAATAAAGGTGCATAAGAAATCATAGTTGGTGATGGCAAACTTCGTTCTTGGTCAGAGAACATTTAACAGATTGTACTTATTTATCGAGCAGCGCTCTTATATTAAGGCTTATGGCAAAATTTGCATACTCAATCATAATAATCTTCTCATAATCATTGATAATTTTCAAAGCTATATTCATCAGATAAAACTTGTACTAAACAAGGAAGAATAAAAGGCATGATTAAATATATCACAATATAGATGGTTGGATCACAACAACTCAAATGCTTGCTTAAGATGGAGGGAAATAGGTTTACTGACTCAACATAAAGTAACAGATAGGCCCTTCGCGAGAGGGAAGCATGGATTAAATCATGTGCTAGAGCTTTTCAAGTTTTGAAATCATATAGAGAGCAATAAAGTAAAGTTTTGAGGGGTGTTTGTTGTTGTCAACGACTGGTAGCGGGTACTCTAACCCCCTTGCCAGACAAACTCTCAAAGAGCGGCTCCCATAAAGTTTTATTTTTGGTTGACACTCCTTCCAACCTTTGCTTTCACAAACCATGGCTAACCGAATCCTCGGGTGCCTGCCAACGATCTCATACCATGAAGGAGTGTCTTTTTATTTTAGTTTTATTTAGATGACACTCCTCCCCACCTTTGCTTTCTCAAGCCATGGCTAACCGAATCCTCGGGTGCCGTCCAATCAATCACATACCATGGAGGAGTGTCTATTTGTAAAATTACAAAAGTTAATTAATTTGGGACTGGGAACCCCATTGCTAGCTCTTTTTGCAAAGTTATTGGATAAGTGGATGAAGCCACTAGTCCATTGGTGAAAGTTGCCCAACAAGATTGAAAGATAAACACCACATACTTCCTCATGAGCTATAGAACATTGACACAAATAAGGAGTAATAAAGTTTTGAATTGTTTAAAGGTAGCACATGAAGTATTTACTTGGAGTGGCAGGAAATACCGCATAATAGGTAGTTATAGTGGACACATATGGCATGGGTTTTGGTTTAAAGGTTTGGATGCACGAGAAGCATTCCCTTTCAGTACAGGTCTTTGGCTAGCAAGGTTGATTAGCAAGCATAAGAGTTGAGGTAAACAAACAAATATACATGTGATAGAAACAATCATGCATCTTACTTGTAAGTACAAACAATTTTAACTTCAGAATACTAAGCTAAGAACTAACAAGAAAGATAATAATATATCTACATGTATTTCCTCTTCTCTACTTAAAACTCAAAGTGTTGTTGCTATTGACCAATGCTAAGTTTGCCAAAACCAAATAGATTTATTCAATGCTCCCAAAGTGATACCAATACTAACAACAAGATCAACCACATAATAGAGATTGCAAACTAAAATAAGATGTGCAATATGTAAATGATAAAACTTCTCATTAATATTTCATAACGATAACTCACACAAAGGGATACATAGATAACCAACTAAAGGGAGATACTTCCATACCGCAACACATCTTATATGATAACTTCCCTACTCATGATATGACACTACTTGATAATAAAAAGTAAAAGATAGTGATGATGTGATACCGCGGCACTCCCCAAGCTTGGAACAAACCAAGGGGATGCCAATACCGATGATGAATTACTCCTTCGGTGATGATGGTGAATTCTTGACAAGCTTCTCAACAAGCTCCTGAAGCTCATCAATCTTGTACATGAGGTTGCGGATCATCTCCGAGTTATGCTCGACGTGGTTAAGAAGTATGTCCGACGGCGAGTCCCAACTCTTAGAGTTATTTCCCCACTCTTCAGTTTCAGGCTTCATCCCTCCTGCAGTGTTAGAACGATCTATATCCCAATTGCTAGGCAATGCTGCCTTGGGAGTCCTTTCAATTTGATTATTGTAAATTAGATTGCGGAAGGGGTGATGAGTGCCTGGAGAAGATGTCTTTGGAGCTAGGTAGTGATGTGGAAGACTTCCTCCGGTGCGAATTCTTGCGCTCTTCTTTGCATTAAAAGGGTTCTCCACCACCTTGATGCTTGCAATGGTGGCCTGCGGGTATGCGCGCGAGTCTTCCTCCACTTCTTCTTCATCTTCTTCCTTGACGCTCTCGTCCACCTCTTTCCACTCGGGATCTTGAATATCTTCCTCCATAGGCTCCTTGTCTTTGTCGTTGGAGACCATGGTGCTTCTAGATTGAAAATAGATCCTGGCAGAAACAGCTCGAAACAAAACACGTCGAGAAAACGATATACGGACCTCCAGGGGTCCGGGGGATTATATAGCAGTAATTTTTACGTCAGAAGGAAAGTACCAGGTCGAACAAGAGTCGGAGAGGGACAACGAGGCGGTGTCCTCATAGGGCGGCGCGGCCAGGCTGGGGCCCGCGCCGGCCTATGGGGGCACGCCCTCGTGCGTCTCCTCCACTCCGTTTCGATCTCGTAATTTTTCATATTTTCCAAAAACAACAAAAACATTGTTCGGAAAGTAAATCACGGACTTTTTATTACCAGTACTGTTCCCTATTCAAAGTCGAACTCTGCAGGACTGTCAACTTGACCTTTGATGTAAGCTTCCGGAGTTACCACTTGGATAATATCAACATCTTCATTATAAGAATCTCCAGAGATATAATGCTTGAGTCTCTGCCCATTCACTACTTGTGTGGCATTACCTTGAAGAGAGCTAATTTTAATTGCTCCTGATCGATAAACCTCATCAATGACATATGGTCCTTCCCATTTTGAGAGTAATTTCCCTGCAAAAAATCTAAGACGAGACCGATACAATAGGACTTTGTCCCCAACATTAAATTCTCTTTTGATAATCCTTCTATCATGCCATTTGTTAACTTTCTCCTTAAAGAGTTTAGCATTTTCATAAGCTTCACTTCTCCATTCATCTAAAGAACTCAATTGTAGCAATCTCTTCTTACCGGCAAGTTTGAAATCTTTATTAAGTTCCCTTACAGCCCAATAAGCTTTGTGCTCTAATTCTAAAGGTAAATGACAAGCTTTTCCATAAACCATTTTATATGGCGACATACCCATGGGATTTTTATAAGCAGTTCTATAAGCCCATAATGCGTCCTTCAATTTAATAGCCCAATTCTTTCTAGATTTATTAACAGTCTTTCCCAAAATAGATTTAATCTCTCTATTTGATAATTCTACTTGCCCACTAGTTTGAGGATGATAAGCGGAAGCAATTCTATGATTAATACCATACTTAGCAAGAGTTTTTCTAAAACCTCCATGAATAAAATGAGAACCTCCATCAGTCATAATATATCTAGGTACTCCAAATCTAGGAAAAATAATATCTAAAAGCATTTTTAAAGAAGTCTCACCATCAGCACTTTTTGTGGGTATAGCTTCTACCCATTTAGTAACATAATCAACAACGACAAGTATATGAGTGTTACCTTCGAAGAAGGGAAAGGACCCATGAAGTCGAATCCCCAACAATCGAATGGTTCAATAACAAGAGTATAATTCATAGGCATTTCATTGCGTCTGGAGATATTACCAACCCTTTGACATTCATCACAAGATAAAATAAATTTCCTTGCATCTTTGAAGAGAGTTGGCCAATAAAAACCTGATTGTAGAACCTTTTGTGCAGTTCTATCTCTGGCGTGATGTCCTCCATAAGCACTACCATGACATTTACTCAATATCTCTTGTTGTTCATATTCAGGAACACATCTTCGCATAATACCATCCACTCCTTCTTTATATAAGTGTGGGTTGATACGTCTCCGACGTATCGATAATTTCTTATGTTCTATGCCATATTATTGATGATACCTACATGTTTTATGCACACTTTATGTCATATTCGTGCATTTTCTGGAACTAACCTATTAACAAGATGCCGAAGTGCCACTTGTCGTTTTCTCGTCGTTTTTGGTTTCGTAAATCCTAGTAACGAAATATTCTCGAATTGGACGAAACGAAGACCCGGGGGCCTATTTTGCCACGAACCTTCCGAAGACCGAAGAGCATTCGAGTGGGGCCACGAGGTGGCCAAACCACATGGCGGCGCGGCCAAGGGGGCCCGCGCCGCCCCGTGGTGTGGGCCCCTCGTCGCCCCCGACTCGCCCTTCCGCCTACTTAAAGCCTCCGTCGTGAAACCCCCGAGGCGAAAAACCACGATACGGAAAACCTTCCCGAGACGCCGCCGCCGCCAATCACATCTCGGGGATTCTCGAGATCTCCTCCGGCACCCCGCCGGAGAGGGGATTCATCTCCCGGAGGACTCTACACCGCCATGGTCGCTCCCGGAGTGATGAGTGAGTAGTTCACCCCCGGACTATGGGTCCATAGCAGTAGCTAGATGGTTGTCTTCTCCTCATTGTGCTTCATTGTTGGATCTTGTGAGCTACCTAACATGATCAAGATCATCTATCCGTAATACTCTATGTTGTGTTTGTCGGGATCCGATGGATAGAGAATACCATGTTATGTTAATTATCAAGTTATTACATATGTGTTGTTTATGATCTTGCATGCTCTCCGTTATTACTAGAGGCTCTGGCCAAGTTTTTGCTCTTAACTCCAAGAGGGAGTATTTATGCTCGATAGTGGGTTCATGCCCGCATTGACACCGGGACAGTGACGAAAGTTCTAAGGTTGTGTTGTGTCGTTGCCACTAGGGATAAAACATTGGCGCTATGTCCGAGGATGTAGTTGTTGATTACATTACGCACCATACTTAATGCAATTGTCTCGTTGCTTTGCAACTTAATACCGGAAGGGGTTCGGACGATAACCCGAAGGTGGACTTTTAGGCATAGATGCAGCTGGATGGCGGTCTATGTACTTTGTCGTAATGCCCAATTAAATCTCACTATACTTATCATGACATGTATGTGCATTGTTATGCCCTCTCTATTTGTCAATTGCCCGACTGTAATTTGTTCAGCCAACATGCTTTTATCTTATGGGGGAGACACCTCTAGTGAACTGTGGACCCCGGTCCATTCTTTTAATACTCGAAATACAAATCTGCCGCAATACTTGTTTTATCGTTTTCTCTCGCAAAAAATCATCTTCCACACAATACGGTTAATCCTTTGTTACAGCAAGCCAGGTGAGATTGACAACCTCACTCGTTTCGTTGGGGCAAAGTACTTTGGTTGTGTTGTGCAGGTTCCACGTTGGCGCCGGAATCTCCGGTGTTGCGCCGCACTACATCCCGCCGCCATCAACCTTCAACGTGCTTCTTGGCTCCTCCTGGTTCGATAAACATTGGTTTCTTTCTGAGGGAAAACTTGCTGCTGTGCGCATCATACCTTCCTCTTGGGGTTGCCCAACGAACGTGTGAAATACACGCCATCATGGGTCATCCCAAAAATAATGCCTCAAGTCATAAAAGAATTTCCTCCTTTGCTGAGCTGAAAAGGTTGGAGGCAAGTACTTGGATACAATAAAGTTAGCATAATCAGCGTACCAAGGGCTATCTCGCGAGTTCACCTTTATTACAGCCAATTGTTCATTTGGAAAACTATCATTAACAGAACAGGATCATAAGCAAAATTTTCCAATCTAGACAAATTATCGACAACAGGATTATCAGCACCTTTCCTATCTACAATATGTAAATCAAATTCTTGCAACTGAAGTACCCATCTAATAAGCCTCGGCTTAGCATCTTTCTTTGTCATAAGGTATCTAATTGCAAGCATGATCAGTATGAATAGTAAGTTTTGAATCAACGATATAAGATCTAAACTTATCACAAGCAAAGACTACAGACTAACAATTCTTTTTCAGTAGTAGCATAATTTCTTTGAGCAAGCATCAAGAGTTTTACTAGCATAATGAATAACATTCAGCTTTTTATCTACTCGTCGTCCAAGAACAAGCACCTACAGACAAAATCACTAGCATCACACATAATTTCAAAAGGCAAATTCCAATCGGGAGGTTCAACTACGAGAGCAGTTGTTAAGGCTTTCTTTAGAGTTTCAAAAGCTTCCTTACAATCATCATCAAAAACAAAAGGTACATCTTTTTGAAGAAGATTAGTAAGAGGCTTTGAAATATTGGAGAAATCTTTAATAAATCTCCTATAAAACCCAGCATGACCAAGAACACTACGAATACCTTTAACATCCCTCGGATAGGGCATCTTCTCAATTGCTTCAACTTTAGCTCTATCAACTTCAATACCTCTCTCGGAAATTTTACGTCCCAATACAATTCCTTCATTAACCATAAAGTGGCATTTCTCCCAATTAAGAACAAGGTTAGTTTCTTCACATCTCTCGCAAAACTTTATCGAGGTTTCGCAAGCAATTATCAAAAGAATTCCCATAGACAGTAAAAATCATCCATGAATACCTCTACAATACTCTCGCAAAAGCCATGAAAAATAGCAGACATGCATCTTTGAAAAGTAGCAGGAGCATTACATAAACCAAAAGGCATACGCCTATAAGCATAAGTTCCATAGGGACAAGTGAAAGTGGTTTTCTCTTGATCTTTAGTTTTAACAACGAATTTGTGAAAACCCGGAATAACCATCAAGAAAGCAAAAATGAGTATTTTTAGACAACCTTTCTAGCATTTGATCAATAAAGGGTAAAGGGTAATGATCTTTCTTAGTAACTTTATTAACTTTTCGAAAATCAATGCACATTCTATACCCTACAACTACTCTTTGAGGGATGAGCTCATCATTATCATTAGGCACAACAGTCATTCCTCCTTTCTTAGGAACACAATGAACAGGACTAACCCATCTACTATCAGCAATAGGATATATAATACCAGCTTCAAGAAGTTTTAATACCTCATTCCTTACCACCTCCTTCATTTTCGGAATTAGACGACGTTGATGTTCAACAACAGGTTTTGCATCATCTTCCATATTGATAGCATGTTGGCAAATAGAGGGAGAAATCCCCTTCAAATCATCAAGAGTGTAGCCAATAGCTCCTCGGTGTTTCTTCAATATTTCCAATAACCTTTCTTCCTCAATCTCTGAAAGCTTAGAACTAATAATAACAGGATATATTTTCTTATCATCAATATGAGCATACTTAATATTATCACGCAATGGTTTTAAATCAAAGACAGGATCTTCCTTTGGTGGTGGTGTTGTACCCAGATCTTCAACCGGCAAGTCATGTTTAAGAATAGGTTGACGAAGGAAAATTTCATCAAGCTCATTTCTTTCTTCCCTAAAGACTTCGCTCTCACTATTCTCCAAATGTTGCTGCAAAGGATTATTAGGAGCAAGAGCAATAGACGCACACTGTTCAACTCTAAAATCATTATTAGGCAAATCAGCTTTATAAGGAGTTTTGGCAAATTTAGAGAAGTTAAACTCATAAGATTCACCAAGCAAATTTAGTCAAAATTTTCTCTTTCTTGCAATCTATAATAGCTCCACAAGTATTTAGAAAAGGTCTACCAAAAATGATAGGACAATACTTACTAGCGAGCAGAACCAAGTACCAAAAAGTCAGCAGGATATTTAATCTTACCACATAGAACTTCCACATCTCGAACAATACCAATTGGAGAGATAGTTTCTCTATTAGCTAGCCGAATAACCACATCAATATCTTCAAGTTCACAAGAACCAATTTCGTGCATAATCTCCGTGTAAAGCTCATAAGGAATAGCACTAATACTTGCACCAATATCACATAAACCATAATAACAATGATCACCAATTCTAACAGTATAGCATAGGAACACTAGCTTGCTTGGATTTATTAGGATGTGAAACAATATTAGAGGCATCTTCACGTGAAAATAATATGACCATCCTCCACATTTTCAGTCACAAGATCTTTAATAATTGCAACAGCAGGTTCAACTTTTATTTGTTCTTCAGGTTCTATAGGTTTCTTTTCACTTTTATGAACCGCACTATTTATAACAGAGCACTCCTTCATTTTAGCAGTAAAAGGAGTTTTTTCAATATAAGCTTCAGGAATAACATGATCAACAGTTTCAACTACAACACATTTATTTATAGATGAATCAATTTTATCTTTATACGGTTCATGATACTTATCAAAATTCTTCTTAGGCAATTCATAATGAGAGGCAAAAGCTTTATAAAGATTTGCAACGACTTGAGAATCAAGACCATAAGTAGCACTAATATTACGAAATTTATCCAGTATCCATAAAAACCTCAATGCATTTATAATCAAAGTTTATACCTGACTCTCTATCTTTGTCGTTCTCCCATCCTTCAGTATTCTCCTGGATCCGATCAAGAAGGTCCCTTTTAAACTCTTCTTTGTTGCGTGTAAATGATCCAGAACAAGAAGTATCCAGCAAAGTCTTGTCTTGAAAAGACAATCTTGCATGATTATAAATAATAATATTACCAGGAAGCTCATGAATGGGGCATTTGAGCATTAAAGACTTCAATCTCCCCCAAGCTTGGGCAATACTCTCTCCATCATGAGGCCAGAAATTATATATGCGGTTCCGATCTTTGTGAATTTCACTTGGAGGATAGAATTTGGAATAAAATAAAGGCAAAATGTCCTCCCAATCAAGAGAATCCCTATTCTTCAGACAATTTATACCAAGTGCGCCGCTTTACCAGACAGCGATATAGAGAATAGTTTCTTTCTAACTTCATCCATAGCAATACCTGCATATTTGAATAACCCGCATAATTCATGTAAAAACAGTAAATGATCACCAGGATGGACAGTTCCATCCCCTTCGTAGCGGTTATCCATAACACGTTCAATAATTTTCATAGGTATTTTATATGGTATTACTTCCTCACCTGGCGCCTCATCCACTACCGTTGCAGTAGTAGTAGATTTCCCAAATAGAAATTGAAGAGAAGATCTCTCCATAATGACTTATAGCGAGCAGAGCGAAATAAAATCAGCACAACAAGTAAAGGTTTTCCTTACCAATTCCACTTACCAATAGCGCTTCACTCCCCGGCAACGGCGCCGTAAAAATAGTCTTGATGACCCACAAGTACAGGGGTGTATCGTAGTATCTTCGATAAGTAAGAATGTCGATCCCAACGAGGAGCGGAAGGTGTTGACAAGCAGTTTCGATGAAGGATTCACCGTAAATGCTCACAAACAAGTATTAGGGGGTTTTGATGTAACAGATGAATAAAGTACGAGTAAGTAAAGTGCGAGAGTAATAATTGCAGCGAGTGGCCCAATACTTTTTAGCACAAAGGACAAGCCGGTTTGTTTACTTATAATGACCAAACGTTCTCGAGGACACACGGGGATTTTAGTCTAGTGCTTTCGCTTCATACAGCTAATTAATCTTCATTGTTTTGATAAGTGTTGTGTGGGTGAACCTATGCTAATGTACTGCCCTTCCTAGGACTAATACATACTTGTGATTATACCCCTTGCAAGCATCCGCAAATACAAGAAAGTAATTAAGATAAATCTAACCACAGCCTTAAACTCTGAGATCATGCGATCCCTCCTGCATCGATATACCAACGGGGGCTCAGGTTTCTGTCACTCCGGCAACCCCGCAATTGGCAAACGAGTACAAGATGCATTCCCCTAGGCCCATAAATGGTTAAGTGTCGTGTAGTCGACGTTCACACGACACCACTAGAAGAATAACACCACAACTTAAATATCATAACATTGAATACTACTCAACCATAATTCACTACTAACATTTAGACTTCACCCATGTCCTCAAGAACTAAACGAACTACTCATGAGACATCATATGGAACATGATCAGAGGTGATATGATGATGAATAACAATCTGAACATAAACCTTGGTTCAACGGTTTCACTCAATAGCATCAATAACAAGTAGAAATCAACACCGGGAGAGTTTCCCCTATCAAACAATCAAGATCCAACCCGAATCGTTACAGCGGTGACGAGGTGCAGCGGTGGAGATGGCGGTGATGATGATGGAGATGATGACGATGGTGATGGAGATGATGTCCAGCTCGATGACGGTGCCGATGGCGTCGATTTCCCCTCCGGGAGGGAATTTCCCCGGCGGATTCCCGCCCGCCGGAGAGCTCTTTTCTCTCCGGTGTTCTCCGCCCCGCGAGGCGGCCGTAACTCTTCGCGACTATCCTCTCGTGGCATAGGTTTTCGGGCGAAGACGTACGCAAAGAAAAGGAGGCGAGAGGGGGCTGTGGGCCCCCTCCTCACAGGGCGGCGCGGCCGGGCCTTGGGCCGCGCCGGCCTATGAGGTGGGCCCACCTCGGGTCCCCTCGGCTCCCCTTCCGGCTCCCTTCGACTTCCGGAAAAATAGGAATTTTCATATAATTTCCGTCAACTGCTGATCTTCTGAAATATTGCATCCTGACGGTGCTTTTTCCAGCAGAATCCTGGCTCCGGTGCGCGATCTCCAAATAATCATGAAATATGCAAAATAGATGAAATAACATAAGTATCATCTCCCAATATGAAATATATCAATGAATAACAGTAAATTATGATATAAAATAGTGATGCAAAATGGACGTATCAGATACCAAGATCCCCCACCCTAGATCCGAACAAGACCGTCCACCTCCGGGGAGGAGGTCGCCGCCGCCATGCCCGGGGCCGCCGCCCTGGCTCCCATGTGATGCGGATGGAGCATCCCGTCGCGCGGAGGAGAAGGCGCAGCAGCCGGCCACCTCCAGGCCCTAAGGGACTTTTAAGAGCCAGACTATGTGTGGTACCATTTCAAATTTATTTTAAAGGCAGGGATAGCGCCGACGGTCACCAACACGAAGACAGCTAGCAGTCGTCGCCCCAACATCCACTATCATGATGCTGCTGTCGTCAGTGCCTCTCTCTACATGCCACCTTCCAGGAGGCCATCTTGGTTTTTCCTAGCAGTTGATGTGCCGGATCTGCTCATCCTCTTATTCTCCCTCTCATCCACAATGCACTGGACTAGTGATGACACAATGGCTAGTCAAATAAAAAACAAATCGGCTCAGTTTGCGCACGTCAAATTTGCATCATCAAGGGGCCAAATTGAAGAAATCACGGGTATCAGGCAGACACTTCAGTTCCTTTAGCAGAGAGAGAGAGAGTCAAAGGATGAGACCGAAACTTGAGCGCCATGGTGCACGTCACAACACTTTTTAACCAATCAATTAGTCTTTCTTTTTATTTTGTTTACTAGTAATAAGAATCAATATTTTTAAAGATGCAATTGGGTTAATGACGTGGGCATTACCCTTCGGGTAACCAAAGATATGCTACCTCCTACGGCCCAACCAGGGCCCATGAAGATCATCCACCAACCAAGGTGGGACGATACGTCGGTTCCAAAGAAGGATTCTTGACGAACAAGGCAAGAAGACGAAGAACAAGGAATTTTAGAAGGAGAACTCTTTGTAACCTAGTCGAACCCGGACAGAACTCTCGAGACCTGGCCTACAATATAAGGGCCAGGAGAGGGTTTGCCGAGGGACACACAATCATCACAGCCAGAACCATCGCAAGTCTAGAGCTAGGTCATTAGAAATCTTAGCCTCTCGACGAGATCTTAGTCTTAGCATTCGGCTACCCCATTGTAACCCAATAATTCCGATAATCAAGATCAGACAAGCAAGAAGTAAGAGTTTTACCTCATCGAGGACCCCGAACCTGGGTAAATCTCTCTCCTCGTTTGTTTGGTATCCGATGTCTCGTGTCAGCCTGCAGGATTCTGATACGTCTCAAACGTATCTATAATTTCTTATGTTCCATGCTAGTTTTATGACAATACTCACATGTTTTATATACACTTTACATCATTTATATGCATTTTCCGGCACTAACCTATTAACGAGATGCCGAAGCGCCAGTTCCTGTTTTGTGCTTGTTTTTGGTTTCGTAAATCCTACACATGAAATATTCTCGAAATTGGACGAAACGAACGCCCAGGGTCTTATTTTTCCACGGAGCTTCCAGAAGACCGAAGAGGATACGAAGTGGGGCCACGAGGCTCCCTAACCATAGGGCGGCGCGGCCAAGGAGGGGCCCGCGCCGGCCTATGGTGTGGGGCCCCCGTGCCTCCTCCGACTCTGCCCTTTCGCCTACTTAAAATCTCCGTCGCGAAAACCCTATTACCGAGAGCCACGATACGGAAAAAGTTCCAGAGACGCCGCCGCCGCCAATCCCATCTCGGGGATTCGGGAGATCGCCTCCGGCACCCTGCCGGAGAGGGGAATCATCACCGGAGGGCTCTACATCACCATGCCCGCCTCCGGACTGATGCGTGAGTAGTTCATCCTTGGACTATGGGTCCATAGCAGTAGCTAGATGGTTGTCTTCTCCTCTTGTGCTATCATGTTTAGATCTTCTGAGCTGCCTATCATGATCAAGATCATCTATTTGTAATGCTACATGTTGTGTTTGTTGGGATCCGATGAATATTGAATACTATGTCAAGTTGATTATCAATCTATCATATATGTGTTGTTTATGTTCTTGCATGCTCTCCGTTGCTAGTAGAGGCTCGGCCAAGTTGATACTTGTGACTCCAAGAGGGAGTATTTATGCTCGATAGTGGGTTCATGCCTCCATTGAATGCGGGACGAGTGACGGAAAGTTCTAAGGTTGTGGATGTGCTGTTGCCACTAGGGATAAAACATCAATGCTTTGTCTAAGGATATTTGTGTTGATTACATTATGCACCATACTTAATGCAATTGTCCGTTGTTTGCAACTTAATACTGGAAGGGGTGCGGATGCTAACCCGAAGGTGGACTTTTTAGGCATAGATGCATGTCTGGATAGCGGTCTATGTACTTTATCGTAATGCCCTGATTAAATCTCATAGTAGTCATCATGATATATGTATGTGCATCTCTATTTGTCAATTGCCCAACTGTAATTTGTTCACCCAACATGCTAGTTATCTTATTGGAGAGACACCACTAGTGAACTGTGGACCCCGGTCCATTCTTTTACATCCGAAATACAATCTACTGCAAACTCTGTTCTCTGTTTTTTTCTACAAGCAAACATCATTCTCCACACCATACGTTTAATTCTTTGTTTTCAGCAAGCCGGTGAGATTGACAACCTCACTGTTAAGTTGGGGCAAAGTATTTTGATTGTGTTGTGCAGGTTCCACGTTGGCGCCGGAATCCCCGGTGTTGCGCCGCACTACACTCCTTCACCAACAACCTTCACGTGACCTTCATCTCCTACTCGGTTCGATAACCTTGGTTTCTTTACGAGGGAAAACTTGTCTGTTGTACGCATCACACCTTCCTCTTGGGGTTCCCAACGGACGTGTGCTTCACGCGTTATCAAGCTCTTTTTCTAGCGCCGTTGCCGGGGAGATCAAGACACGCTGCAAGGGGAGTCTCTCACATCCAATCTCTTTACTTTATTATTGTCTTGCTTTACTTTATTTTATTTCCTGTTTTGTTTGCTTCTTTATATCAAAAACACAAAAAAATTAGTTGCTTTACTTTATTTCATTTGTCTTGTTTGCTTTCTCTATATCAAAAACACAAAAAATTAGTTACTTGCATTTACTTTATTCACCTTTTGTTTATTTCATCATGCTTCATCCTAAGTTCACTTTGAAAAATATATCGGTAGGAAGTGGGTCTATCATTGGAAAAGATAATATAGAAGAATTTTTCACTGATGTTAGTAAGGCTGAAGATTTTGAAGATAGATCCTTGGTAGAACTTGCTCCTAATTATGAAATTGCTACTGCCTCTTTAGTGCACATGTTGGAAGCTAGATTTGTTAATCTTAATCCAATAATGCAACATATGTTTCTTACACTTGGTGATATGGAAGAAGGAGAGAAGAAAGATTTTGTTTTAGAAACCCTTCTTAAAGAATTTGGTGATGTAGCTAGAGAAGCTATGAAAGTTTTTATTCGACATAAAATGCTCGGGTGTTTTACCAATTTTGCAAGAATCCTTGAAAAGAGGGAAAAGGATAGGCTAAAATATATTAATAAAACCAACTATGAGGGGGGATGAAAATACCAATACCTCATAAACTCATGGGAATGCATGAGGCACTAGAAAAGAATTTTGGTTGGATTGTTCCTAAAAATTTATTTGAGGAGGATAGTAAGCCTAAAGGTAATGAAAAAGGAGTTTCTTACATAGATAAGATACAATGCATAGTTGAGAAAACTCCAAATTCCTCTGTTGATGCTTCTTTTCTTGATAATACTTGATTCACACTTTCTGCGCCTAGCTGAAAGGCGTTAAAGAAAGCGCTTATGGGAGACAACCCATTATTTTACTTCTGCACTTTTGTTTTATATTTGAGTCTTGAAAGTTGTTACTACTGTAGTAACCTCTCCTTATCTTTACTTTATTGCATTGTTGTGCCAAGTAAAGTCTCTAATAGTAAAGTTGATACTAGATTTGGATTGCTGCGCAGAAACAGATTTCTACCTGTCAAGAATTTGCGTAGATCTCTCTGTAGAAGAATCAAATTTTTTTGCCAATTTACATGCGTAATCCTCAGATATGTACGCAACTTTCATTAGTTTTGAGCTTTTTCATCTGAGCCTGTTAAGTGCCTCTAAAAATTCGTCTTTACGGACTGTTCTGTTTTGACAGATTCTGCCTTTTATTTCGCATTGCCTCTTTTGCTATGTTGAATGGATTTCTTTGTTCCATTAACTTTCAGTAGCTTTGGGCAATGTCCAGAAGTGTTAAGAATGATTATGTCACCTCTGAATATGTAAATTTTTGATTATGCACTAACCCTCTAATGAGTTTGTTTTGAGTTTGGTGTGGAGGAAGTTTTCCCGGATCAAGAGAGGAGGATGATACAATATGATCAAGAAGAGTGAAAAGTCTAAGCTTGGGGATGCCCCCGTGGTTCATCCCTACATATTTCAAGAAGACTCAAGCATCTAAGCTTGGGGATGCCCAAGGCATCCCCTTCTTCATCGACAACTTATCAGGTCACCTCTAGTGAAACTATATTTTTATTCCGTCACATCTTATGTGCTTTACTTGGAGCGTCTGTTTGCTTTTATTTTTGTTTTTGTTTGAATAAACTCGGATCCTAGCATTCTTTGTGGGGGAGAAAGACACGCTCCGCTGTTTCATATGAACACTGGTGTTCTTAGCATTACTTTTAATGTTCATGGCGAAGGTTGAAACTGCTTCGTTCATTGTTATTTGGTTGGAAACAGAAAATGCTTCATGTGGTAATTGGTATATTGTCTTGAATAATTTGATACTTGGCAATTGTTGTGCTCAAATAGATCATGTTTAAGCTCTTGCATCATGTACTTTGCACCTATTAATGAAGAACTACCATAGAGCTTGTTGAAATTTGGTTTGCATGATTGGTCTCTCTAAAGTCTAGATATTTTCCGGTGAAGTGTTTGAACAACAAGGAAGACAAGTGTAGAGTCTTATAATGCTTGCAATATGTTCTTATGTAAGTTTTGTCAGTACCGGTTCATACTTGTGTTTTCTTCAAACAACCTTGCTATCCAAAGCCTTGTACTGAGAGGGAATACTTCTCGTGCATCCAAAACCTTGAGCCAAAACCTATGCCATTTGTGTCCACCATACCTACCTACTATGTGGTATTTCTCTGTCATTCCAAAGTAAATTACTTGAGTGCTACCTTTAAAATTTCATTCCTTGTCTTTGCAATATATAGCTCATGGGAAAATAGCTTAAAAACTATTGTGGTAAAGAATATGTAGCTTATGTATCTTATTTCTTATAAGTTGCTTGTTGAGCGGTAACCATGTTTCTGGGGACGTCATCAACTGTTACACCTTTGTTGAATATCATGTGAGTTGCTATGCATGTTCGGCTTGTCTGAAGTAAGGGCGATTTATGATGATCAAATGGTTTGAGTATGCATATTGTTAGAGAAGAACATTGGGCCGCTAACTAAAGCCATGAATCATGGTGGAAGTTTCAGTTTGGACATCAATCCTCAATCTCTTATGAGAATATTATCTGTTGTTGAATGCTTATGCATTAAAGAGGAGTCCATTATCTGTTTTCTATGTTGTCCCGGTATGGATGTCCTTAGTTGAGATCTATCAAAAACGAGAAATCAAATGCGATTTATCTCCTTGGACCTTTGTACGAGGCGGCATAGAGGTACCCCTTTGTGACACTTGGTTGAAACATATGTTATGCAATGATAATCCATGTAAATCCAAGCTAATTAGGACAAGGTGCGAGCACTATTGGTATTCTATGCATGAGGCTTGCAACTTATAGGATGTCTTATGCATAACACATATGAATTATTACTACCGTTGACAAAATTGTTTCTATGTTTTCAAAATAAAAGCTCTAGCACAAAAATAGTAATCCATCCTTCCCTCTGCGAAGGGCCATTCTTCTACTTTATGTTGAGTCAGTTTACCTACTTCTTTCTATCTTAGAAGCAAACACTTGTGTCAACTGTGTGCATTTATTCATACATACTTGCTTATTTGCATTCATCATATTACTTTGTGTTGACAATTATCCATGAGATATACATGTTGAAGTTGAAAGAAACCGCTGAAACTTATATCTTCCTTTGTGTTGCTTCAAAACTTTCTACTAAGAATTTATTGCTTTATGAGTTAACTCCTATGCAAGTCTTATTGATGCTTGTCTTGAAAGTACTATTCAAGAAAAGTCTTTGCTATATGATCCAGTTGTTTAATCATTGTCTTTACCATTGCTTCGAATCACTTCATTCATTTCATATGCTTTACAATAGTATTGATCAAGATTATGATAGCATCATGTCACTTCAGAAATTATCCTTGTTATCGTTTACCTACTCGAGGGCGAGTAGGAACTAAGCTTGGGGATGCTTGATACGTCTCAAACGTATCTATAATTTCTTATGTTCCATGCTAGTTTTATGACAATACTCACATGTTTTATATACACTTTACATCATTTATATGCATTTTCCGGCACTAACCTATTAACGAGATGCCGAAGCGCCGGTCTCTGTTTTGTATCTGTTTTTGGTTTCAGAAATCCTACACGGAAATATTCTAGGAATTGGACGAAACGAACGCCCAGGGTCTTATTTTTCCACGGAGCTTCCAGAAGACCGAAGAGGATACGAAGTGGGGCCACGAGGCGCCCTAACCATAGGGCGGCGCGGCCCAGGAGGGCCCCCGCGTCGGGCTATGGTGTGGGGCCCCCGTGCCTCCTCCGACTCTGCCCTGCCGCCTACTTAAACTCTCCATCGCGAAAACCCTATTACCGAGAGCCATGATACGGAAAAAGTTCCAGAGAAGTCGCTGCCGCCAATCCCATCTCGGGGGATTTAGGAGATCGCCTCCGGCACCCTGCCGGAGAGGGGAATCATCACCGGAGGGCTCTACATCACCATGCCCGCCTCCGGACTGATGCGTGAGTAGTTCATCCTTGGACTATGGGTCCATAGCGAGTAGCTAGATGGTTGTCTTCTCCTCTTGTGCTATCATGTTTAGATCTTCCGAGCTGCCTATCATGATCAAGATCATCTATTTGTAATGCTACATGTTGTGTTTGTTGGGATCCGATGAATATTGAATGCTATGTCAAGTTGATTATCAATCTATCATATATGTGTTGTTTATGTTCTTGCATGCTCTCCGTTGCTAGTAGAGGCTCCGGCCAAGTTGATACTTGTGACTCCAAGAGGGAGTATTTATGCTCGATAGTGGGTTCATGCCTCCATTGAATCCGGGACAGATGATGAGAAAGTTCTAAGGTTGTGGATGTCTTTGTTGCCACTAGGGATAAAACATCAATGCTTTGTCTAAGGATATTTGTGTTGATTACATTACGCACCATACTTAATGCAATTGTCTGTTGTTTGCAACTTATACTGGAAGGGGTGCGGATGCTAACCCGAAGGTGGACTTTTTAGGCATAGATGCATGCTGGATAGCGGTCTATGTACTTTATCGTAATGCCCTGATTAAATCTCATAGTAGTCATCATGATATATGTATGTGCATCTCTATTTGTCAATGCCCAACTGTAATTTGTTCACCCAACAGGCTAGTTATCTTATTGGAGAGACACCACTAGTGAACTGTGGACCCCGGTCCATTCTTTTACATCTGAAATACAATCAACCGCAATCTCGTTCTCTCGTTGTTTTCTACAAGCAAACATCATTCTCCACACCATACGTTTAATCCTTTGTTTTCGAAAGCCGGTGAGATTGACAACCTCACTCTGTTAAGTTGGGGCAAAGTATTGTGATTGTGTTGTGCGGGTTCCACGTTGGCGCCGGAATCCCCGGTGTTGCGCCGCACTACACTCCTTCACCAACAACCTTCACGTGGCCTTCATCTCCTATCGGTTCGATAACCTTGGTTTCTTTCCGAGGGAAAACTTGTCTCTGTACGCATCACACCTTCCTCTTGGGGTTCCCAACGGACGTGTGCTTCACACATTATCAGATTCCATCAACCCTAAGCCTCAAAAGGTGGGCATTGCCGAGGAGCACCCTCGTCAGCTAACATGAGGGCACTCCCTGCCATCTTTAGTTCAACATAAATGAATTAGAGTACTAACTTTTTTAATGGCATTATCTTGAAAAACAGGGATCGTTCATGTCACTATTTCGTTGAAACAAAACCTACAGCGCAAGCCAGAAGGCAATCTCTAGCCCAAATAGTTCCAGAGCCCAAATTCTTCAAACATACCAAAGTAAAAGTGAGAAAAGTTTTGCTCACCCTGATGTCTAGAACAAGACAAAGCGGTGCAAATTAAACTCGAACTAGCCTCACGATATCACAGACTTTGGACATAGAAGGCAAAACAAATACTATGAAAGCCTAAGAAGGAGACTAAGTACCTTTCCATCATCCCCAGCTTCCAATCAACCGATGATCACACATGAACTCCATCCACTTCCTTCGGGTGATCCTTTAGATAGGCTTCAGAAGCACAACCATCAAGTTGAGAAGAGGTGTCTTCCAGGTTGATATATAGCCAAAGGAGGTGTAGCTCCCTCCGGCATCAGCAACAACAGGTTTTTTATTTTTCTGATTAGGATTGCCTCAAACTGGTCTACTAGCTCCCAGCCCTGGTCTTTGAAAGGAACATTCAGATCCGCATGTAAGACAGAATTAGCCCCCAAACCTGCTTCATAGATATCCAAGTTTTGCAGTTAAAGACCAGTTGTTCCTGTTATTTCATATGCTCCAAACAATAGCAGCTGAAATCATATTGAGCTGCATAAATTTCTTATTGCATAACCAGTTTGGGGCCAAAGAGATGAAATCTGTAATCATCACATTATAGACCACAAAGACATGTAACTATAATAATTTAGAAACTAAGAAGTCAAAGAACAAATGATTAACCGACTCTATCTCTTTAAAAAGAGTGCATTCCAAAAGTTTCAGAATGCCCCTTTTCCTCAGGAGTCCCTAGTTAGAATTATTTGGGGGAGAATAACCACAAGAAATTTTGAATCCTCAGAGGTATCTTAAGATCCCAAACAACATGCAAATAAATGGGTTGGACCCTCTAAAATTAAAAATGGCATAAAGAGACTTAGAAGAATAAATTCTTTTAAAATCATATTTCCAAATTAATTGATCCTCTGAGTCATTAAACAAAATACTACTAGCAATATCTACAATCTTCATCCACTGCTCCATCATGTGGTCGGCGAAGTTCTTCACGAAGTCACATCTCAACTAATGTACATCCCAAAGGGAAGCAAATCGGTTTGAGTTTGCTGATTTGAAACAAAATACCAATATTGGTTGGCAAGGGCACATAGCAAACCACGCGCCCTCACAAAACAAACTCATCCACCACTACCTATTTTTCATTTATATTCAAATTTACGGAAGAAGCCTGGTGACCGGGTGTATACGTGAGCACGCATTCATTGGTTGACACGTGTCACATCTAGCAATTCACTGTTACCATCATTGTTGGGTTAGCAAACCACATCAGCACTAACAACACTTCCAAATCATGTAGGACCCACCTTTTTGAATTGAAATAGTGGGCCAGATGCACTTTCAAAGCACGTAGGACCCACGCCAAGTACGTTTAGCGATGGATAAGACAACGTCAAGGCAACAGATCCAATTGATAAGAACCGGATCTCAACGCAGATCGTGTGGCATCTAGAGGGTGCTCACGTATACACCTAGTCACCAAATCCCCTCTCTTCAAATTTAACTGCTCTTGAGGCCCACATCAAACCCGTCCAAAACACGGAAGAGTTTGTGTCGTGACAACAAAGGGTATTTGGGTTTCTTGTACTATAATTAGCATCTAGAACTCTCTTCCACAAGCTACCATCAGCATGATCGTATATTTTCACCCAGTAACCATTAAACATAAATTTAAATCCTATAAATTGGATATTCCCAAATTAAACCACCATATTCTTTTTTCATACGAATGGAAGGCCAATTAGCCAGGTGGATTTTTCTATGTCCTTCCTCATCACTCCACATATAGTTAGATGTCTGAGTATTAATTAAATTAAGTGAACATTTAGGAAATTTGAAGAAGTACAACATGTAGATAGGAATACTAGATAAGAAAGTTTGAATGAGGATTATTTTAGCTTCAGAAGACACAAGTTTTCCCCTCCATCTGCCATTCTACTAATCACGTTATCAATCAAATGTTGTAAATTTTATCTTTTCAACTTATTAAAGTGGAGAGTTATTCCTAGATACTTCACAAGGAAAGAAACAACAACACACTGAAAAATATCAAGGAAATGGAGGCACTTCTCATGTTCCATGTTAATACACATTAATTCACTCTTATGGTAGTTAATTTTCATCTCTAGGATCTGGTCAAAACATGTCAAAGTCCATTTCAAATTAATAACAATTCTTTCATTTTTCTCTAAACAAAATTAGGGTATCATCTGCTATATATAGCAGACACACTACGCCACCTCCACCTCGTATCAAATTGGGGCAGAAACCTCTAATCAAGCCATTATTTGATCCCTTGATTAGCATCTTAGATAAACATCTACTATGAAACTAAATAGCACAGGGGCAAAAGAGTCCCCTTGTCTCAAAAAAAATCCCGACAAGAAGAAATCACCTTCAATGTCATTAACCTTGACACCTACTAATCCCTCTTGAGTTACTAACTAATGAGGGAAATGGTTCTAGGATAAAAACATGTAAGGTCAAGTATTTCATACATGAAATGCAGGTTTGCTCTATTATATGATTTTTCATAGTCAATTTTAAATACTAGGCCATGTTCTTTTCTCCTATGCACCTCATGAATTATTTCATGTGTAGTGGCCACACATTCCAGTATAAATCTACCTTTAATGAAAGCGGAATGCAAGAACGAAATAAACCTATCTATAATTCTATCAAATACATTAATAATTACTTTCGTACCAATTTTGAAGATACAATTAAACAAACTGCTAGGTCTGAATTTCTTTATATCCCTAACATCATCTTCTTTAGGGATTAGGGCAATCATGACAAAATGTAACCTATAAATGTCTAGGGTACCCTGGAACAAATTAAAGATTTCCATCAATCAAACTTAATCATGTCCAAGAAGTGCTGATAAAACATGAAATAAAAGCCATCAGACCTAGTGCCCCATCAACATAAGAACCAAACAGTGCCTCTCTGACCTCTTCCTCTGTGAAACTATTTTATAAGATACTATTCGCCTCATCAATGACCTTTTCCTCGGGAGACAAGTAGTCATTGACTAAGGTAACATTAGGTCTATTCTGTTTCTTAAACAAGTTTTATAATGATCAGTTGCAATTTTAAGAATCCCTTTATAGTCAGTTTCAGGACCATTGGACCATCCAACACAATAATCCTCCTCTTTATTTTTCTATTAGGAACCACATGAAAGTATGATGAGTTTCTATCTCCTCCTAAAACATTTCTATCCCTACATATTTGTCTAGCCTTAGTCTCTTCTATGATCCAATATGAATTCAGATCCCTTAGAATGAAATCTAGTTTGCTCATCTCTTCATCTGTTAGAGGTTGATTTTCAGATAAGTTGGATAATTTTTTGAAGCTTTAATATAGTGTTTTTGTATTTTAGAAAAAATAAAAACAGTACTAATTTTTGTTAGGGAGATATATAGATGATTTCATGAACATGTAAAATCTTGTTAAAAAATACATCATATATAGGGATACAAAAAAATGATTTTTTTTTGCTTAAGTAGGCATTAGAGTTTCTTTTTTAGTATTCACATTTATCATTTTTGTTAAGGTCTGGTATGAACCATGGTAAACATCCATAGGCACTTGTAAACTTTATCCAGAATTTTGTGATGTAAATAGTTAAATTTTTCAACAACAAAAAATTGGGCCACATGTTGCCTAGGCTCTCTTAGATTTCCTTACTTGAAACTAGATATGCGGTCAATTTCAACTACACCCTTTGATCCATAATAAGTGTCGTGGTTTTAGTTTAAATTTTAACTAAAATCGCAGCAGTTAGTATGAATTCGTAGGAAGTATTAAACTTGCAACATCCAAAAAAAACCTAAATTATCAATATTATACTGTACTATATATGCCCTTTAATATCATAAAAGATGGATATTTTCTCATATATTTGATCAAAATTTATGTTTTGAAATAAGCTGTGCACTAGATAGCTAATCGGTGGATGTTTACTCGATTGCGACACAGCAGACAGCGCACGATAACCCTTCTGCAGTCTTCTCTCTCTCCTCAGCAGCAGCAGTCTCCTTCCCTGTCCAGCCCCGTCAATACCTCTCTTCGTCGCCTCCCGAACAACGGCGGCGGCGGCGGCGGCAGCAGTCTTCGTCTGCTCTCTCCCCAACCAGGTCAAATCTACCCCTCATCTCCTCACCTTACCCTAGCATCCGCACGGGACACGGATCCAACCCCTCGCCCCTCCCCTCTGCTAATGGGAATTTGGATCTAGAACCCTAGTCCTCTTCTGCCGAAGCGCACGCGGCGCGGCGGTGATACTGGCGATGGAGGTATATACAATCCCCGCCGCCAACATTTATGCGGTATACGCAAAAGGATAACGTTCCTGCGCAACTTTGTGTGATACTTGCGCTTTTGTTTCAGGTGGCCAAGTCCCCAAATCTGGAACAGTCGGGTGTTCAAATGGATGGCGAGCTACCGACGCTTGCAGCGGATAATCACATTGAGCAAGTGACAGGAGCTGTTCCCACAACCAATCCCAGAGGAGTAAGATTACTTGAAACCTTCGTTGTGGAGGAGACTTGGAATTCTGTATAACTCTGGGAAACTGTTGGTTCCAGGTTGTAATGACAGGAAAGGTTGCGAAATCCAACAATTCAGGGAAGATCGCAGAGAACCCCACAAACAAGAGAGTGATATATATTGTAGCTGGCGATGATGGTTCCCATGTACCCACCTTGCGCCAAGTAAAGCTGCATGGAGAAAAGGTACTTGAACACTTCCTTTTTTTCGCCTCTGTGTCTATAAGTGGATAATATAGTGTTAATGTAGCAAATAGGCGATACAGTTACCACAAAGGTGCCGACACATTACAAAATACTGTGCCTCACACATACTTGTATTACAGGCCACTAAGAGTGACGCGAAAACTATAGCAGCCGCTGCACGCAACTTGTTTAAGGTATTTCAAGCCAGTGCTTTTTTACCTTTCCTTCTTAGAATGACTCAATGTCTGGTATTAACTTGAAAGAAATACACAGGGGGCTGCTGGCAAACAACCAGTGAGACGAGGAACAGTACACCTGAGCAGTGATATTTGTCAGGTTTGGAAGCCAAACAAAATATAACTAATATTCCTATGTAATATGACATACTACTTATAGTAGGTTAACACAAATTTTGCACTTTCATGCAGGAACAATCAACAGAGGTCATTGATGAAGATGCAGAAAGGATATCGGCAGTTCAATTCGAGAAAAGTACTAACTCTGTGGACCATTCACCGCAGAATGCTCAAGAGCAAAACGTGTTGCATGATATTATGGAAATCAATGAAACATCTAGCAGCGATACAAGCAGTGAAAGTGATTTAGAGACCAGCTCAGGCAGTGAGTCAGAAAAAGAAACAGGGAGGTTCTTCTATCCTAGTCCTGAGGTACTGGATATTGCAAAGCAACCAGAGGTTGGAATGAAATTCCCAACCCTCGAATATGCACACGAGTTCTATAACACATATGCTCTCCAAACTGGTTTTGTGGCAGTTAGGGGCAGAAATTACAAGAGACAGAAGTTTCAGCTAGACTGCAACAGGAGTGGCAAAGGAAGGCTAGTTGACAACCCTAACAGGCAGAGGAAGAGGAAAAGAAATATTATACAGAAGACAAATTGCCAAGCTAAGGTGATAGTGAAGCTTGTTAATGGACAATGGGAGCTCACAGCAGTTCAGAATGAGCATAACCATCCTTTATGTCCAAGCCCTTCGTTTGCTAAATTCTTAATGAGCAAAAAACACATGTCAGCTGAAGAAAGGTCATTTTCAAGAGTTCTTCAACAATGTAGGGTACCTCCCAAAAAAATTATGAAGATTATAAAAAGAATGAGAGGAAGCTTTGGGAAAATACCATCAGAAGAAAAACAGGCAGGCAATGTGCAGACTGCAGAACAACGGAGAAAAGCAAACTCAGATGTCGAGAAAACATTGAACCGCTTCATGGAATTGCAGCTCCGGGACCCCTGTTTTTTCTACACTATGCAAAAAGATGGAGACAACATAGTTCGGAGTATTTTCTGGACTAATGCGAGGTCAAGGATGGATTATGAGACCTTTGGTGATTTCATATCATTTGATACCACCTGTAGCACAAATAGGCACAATATGCCTTTCACTCCTATCATTGGTATAAATAACTACGGAAGAACAATCGTGTTAGGATGTGCCTTGCTGCAAGATCAGAGAGCTGAAACCTACAAATGGATGTTACACACTTTTTTGCAAGAGATGGGAGGTAACATGCCAAGAGTAATCATAACAAACCAGGATGAAGGCATGGCAAAAGCAATTGCAGAGGTCATGCCACAAGTGAGGCACCGGTTTTGCAAATGGGATGTAATGGGGAAAGCACAGGAAAAGCTAGCAGCATTGGCAGCAAGGGGCAACATAAAAGGAGAGCTGGATAACTTGGTTGACAATTCACTGATAGAAACAGAATTTGAAGAAGGATGGAGTGCACTCATCGAGAGATATGATGCAAGTGAAAATGAGTACCTACAATTCATGTGGCAAACAAGGAAAAAGTGGGCGCCTGTTTATTTCAGAGAAGATTTCTATCCTTTTATCGTGTCAGCTGGAGGTAGCCAGGGAACAATCTCATTATTCAAAGGGAATGTGCTTCCCAAGGATAGAATAGAGAAGTTCATAGAAAAATATGAGGAGATTCAAGATATGATAATAAAAATGGATGAGGAAGATGGATTACAATCTGGAACAGAACCTTCATGCTTCTCATTGCAGCCAATAGAAAGGCATGCAGCACATATTTACACAAGGCAAATATTTCTGAAAGTGCAGAAGGAACTGCTTCATTCTACAGCATTCAAAGTGCAGGAGATACAAAGGGATGCTTTGTATAGACTGGAGAAGGTTTTCAATTATGAGAACCCAGAGTATGATAGAAATTCATTCGAAGTGCTAGTTGAGCCTGGCACCAATGTATTCAATTGCCAATGCGCGAAATTTTCCAGGGATGGAATACTGTGCTGCCACATATTCAGACTTCTCACACAGTTTGGAATCTGTGAAATACCAGAAAAATACATAGTGCCCAGATGGACTGACAAGTATGATGAACAGCTAAAACAGTACAAGGAAAAATGCTTGGAGATACAACAGTCAGATAATACAATGAGATATGCAATGTTAATGAGTAAAGTATCTGACATTGGCAAACAAATATGCGGTGATAGTGCAAAATGCAACATGCTCATGGTGGAGTTAGACAAAATTCAAGAAAAAATGGCAGCTATGACAGTTGAAAATCTGGAAAATAATCACTGTTAGTACATGCTGAGCTTTGGCAGCAGTGGCACAAATGTGGCTTGTAAGGTATGGTGGAGGCTTACGTGTGTGGTGGCAAGGATGTTCAGTAGCAAGATGCTGTTTTGAATGCTGAAAGATAAACCAGGAGAAGTCTGTAGATAGTTAGGGTAGTCAATCAATTAATCGTGTGCTGGCCCAGGAGGACCCTGTCCACAATGTAGAATGGTTGGTAAGGTTTGTTTTGCCTAGGTAAGATAGAGATAAGAGTCCATGAGAACTAGGTAGTCTTATTAATGACATGTTAACTATTCAGGTAGTGCCATCATGATTCTGTTAGCACCTGCGGTTCATGTGATCTATTCTTGGTCGCGCTAAATATGTTGCCTGATGCACACACAGATTCATCAGTATTTTTATCCAATATTTTGTTTACTGCCCTACCAGGTAGAGGTCTTTGGTTTCTTTTATACATGTTATATTTGGTGCAGGGAGCTCTGGAGCTGCCTTTCTTGTTTCATCTTGCTCGTTGATCTGTTGAACCTGTTTGCGTAGGATTTGACTCCTGCATTTTCGATACAGCTTCCTGCATTTTGAACTATTAACATAAACTCAAATTTCTGAATGTTCTTTTATGCTAGAATCTCAATTTAGCTCCTGGGTGCATATGCTCCCTCTACCAAAAAAACATATTTCAAAGTGTTGAAAAGTTTTGACTAAAAATTCTACATGTACATCTCCACAATATATGTTTGTTCGTCAAGTTTCACAGAAGAAGGATTTTTTTTGAGGTCTATGTAAAACAGAGGAAATTTATCTTGTGAAAAACCTTATTTGTATCACCAATTTTTTGTCTTTTTTATATACACGACTTCGACATTTTAAAATGTGCGTAAGATGCATTTCAAAATAAAGGAAGCATATGCTTCCATGTGCCAAAACATCACTCATTATGCTAAATTGAACATGTCTATGTGCTTCTATTCCAAATCGGTTATTGTGTCTTCCAGCAGCTTAGAGTCAAGGTGTATCAACGCTTGTACTCCCTCTGATCTATTTTAAATGATTCGTATTTAGTATAACTTTGTATTAAATTTGAATCAATTAAAAAAGATCGGAGAAAGTACTTGAGACTAGGCATGTTGATTAAAATGGTTAGGTTCAGATTTTCTGCAGCAGTATCAGTGGTAGAAATATGCGCTCACATTTTAAAGATAGAGTAACTAGGGGGAGCGGTGTTTTGGCACATGGGAGCATATGCTCTCTTTATTTTGAAATGCATGTTACACATATTTTAAAATTTCAAAAAATTGAAACGAAAAATTCGCACATACATCTTCACGTGCTACACGCTCACAAAGTCGTTTCATGAAAAATCGACTTGTTGTGTGGCGTGTGTAAAAAAGACAAAATTCAATGCTTAAAATAAGGCTTTTCAGAAGACAAAATTTCCCTTTTTTACATAGACCACAAAATGTATCGATTCCTCACGAAACTTGGCAAACACACGTATATTATGGAGATGTACATGTAGAATTTTTTGTCAAAATTTTTCGACATTGCAAAACATAATTTCTTGGTATAGGGAGCATATGCACCCGGGAGCCGAATTGAATTTCTGGTAGGTTTGTGAAAAAAACTGATGCTGATAACATACCTAGTCTTGTGGAATTAAAGGTTTTACTATTATGAAACAAATTTCTTGCACTGCTGATGAATATCCTGTTACAGCAGATACATAATTGTGAACATTTTTCATCACTGAATATAAAAGAGCAATATTTTGTGGTACAGCTGATGAGTTTTCTGCTGCTTAAACTACTTGTAAGAGCATCTCCTTGGACATCACCCAAAGGGAGCCGGATCGAGCATTTGGGTGACGCGTTTTGTTCGTTTGGGGGAACGTTGCTCTCCAGTTGTGTCCCCCAAAAACGCACCTCAAATAAATAAATGTGCACGAAAATAAATGTTTTTATGTAAATTTGATTATATATTACAAGTTTGAATGAAAACGGCTAGATTTTATCTAACCCTAGCCTACTGGCCGTCCGACGTTGCGTTCGACGGCCCCGCCCCGTCGTTGTCTCCCCTCCGCCGCAACTCTTACTTCGCGCGCCGCCTCTCCCTGCGTAGGGTGGAGGCCAGACGCCGCTGCTCCAGCAGCGCGTCGTCGCCTGCCATTCCCTGTTGCGTCGCCTAGAGGGAGAGCTCGACGGCGTGGCGAATCTACGCGTCTTCGCTGGTAGGGCCGTCTTCCTGGAGCTTCTTCTCTGACTCGAAGGACTCGACGAGCGCTCGCTGCTGATCCGCCGCCCCGTCCGGGTGGCGGCCCGTCGTCGTCGGACCACTCGAAGAAGTCGTCGTCGTCCTCCTCCTCCTCCGCCACCTCCGCCTCGTCCTCCTCCTCCGCCTCGTGCTCGTCGTCCTCCTCCTCCATTTGCGCCTCTATTTGCGCCGCCAACGCATCGGCCTCTACCGCCAACGCATCCGCCCGCGCCCCCAGGCCGCCTCCGTTGCCGTCAGCGCTGATGTGGTGACCCTGCATACCACTGCATGTTGTAGTATGCCAGTCGTTGATATAACATTCGCGAAGTACCATTCCGCAAATATTACATCCCTCAGAGTAGTACAACAGAACATAGCAGGGTCCATAACTCATTCACACATTATTACAATACATGTACACAAGTCGTCTTGGAGCTCCTCTTGGGTCCTAAGAGGATATCTCCTGGGTTCGAGGTGAACCCATCTTAACTTACAATACCATTGTCTCATTAAACAAAACATTTATTTAAGCGAGCAGCTAAATAGTACGAGTTCGTGCTGCTTGACTACTACTACTCTCTCCGATATCCTTATGCTTGTTCTCCTCCGGAAGCCTCCCGGATCCGTAGACTATGATGTAGTCTACGCCTTCCACTCCTCCCGAGAGGTCTGGTTCCTCGTAGCCGATGATCTCGGCTCCATCATGGTTGTCGTTGTCCTCCTCCGGCATGGTTCGGACAATCTAAGCATGGGATTTAAGAGTGGTATGAGTACGAGCGTACTCAACAAGTTCATTATAGATAAGAGGTGTTTAATGCACTAGCTACGATATTAGACCGGAAAGTCTAATACCAATGCAAGTTTTGATAAACATTTCTTCAATAGATTGCTTTTATTCCAAAGAGCTATGTCCGTCAGCCTTCACCGGTTTACTAGAACTTCATGGAGCTCCTTTCCGGCCGCGTTCGCAGCTTCCTCAATCCCGGAACAGGGAGTGACAGGTCACGGTTCTTTACACTCGCGAGAGGTGTGTTGCTTTACCCATAAGAGATCTTAACCTTGGTGCCAACCGGGCAGCTTTCCCGTCCACACTTCCTTCGGTGTGAGGCCCGGTATAAGGTCTAGCCAATCATGTTCCTCCGCTACCTCGAACACCCACCCTTTGTTGCATACCCCGACCCTGGGTCCTCGTCGGTCCCATTATTCCCGTAATTTCAGGGTGGACCCCGACCACGACAACAGTTTGGGACTCGTTAACCAAACTCCTTCGCCGGTAGCCGCAACCCATCATAGACCACATTACCGTGGGGAATTAGAAGGGGATCCCCACCCTCAAGTTGTTCCGCAAGCGAGCAACCGCTACGGTAAGCAACGACTATACCGTGGGGAATTAGAAGGGGCTCCCCACCCACAAGTTACTCCGCAAGACACAACTGCTACGGTAAGCGCATCCGTTGATGAACGAGAGGTGGAAACACTTTTGACTACTCCGTCCCACTCCGGATCTTATGGTTAACACGGGTATTACGGCACAAGAATCACTGGCGACATTTGTTGTTTAATCCTAGATGGATAATAACCCTTGCAATGGAACCTCCACCATATCAACACAATCCATGGTTCCATTGCCCACCACATAGTCATATTCATAGTTATGAAAGTAGTGGTTTTGGTTTTTATGCAATAGTGATAACCATAGTACTTTGCAAGTAATTTGATAAAGATACTCAAATGACATGAGCAAGTGATGAACTTGCTCGAACACCGCAAAGTTCTGCAGCTTGGAAGGTATGGACTGACCCTTGTCCTCTTGTTCTGAAAAATAGCATCATTGTCCGATAAGGGCAATGGTTAAAGAAGCAATTATGCATGATTCCATTTTTAGGGTTTGTTCCCCCCTTCCGATATCGTTATTATTTCATGTAAGAGGTTAATACTAAGAATAATTTGGGGATACATGATTTAAAGTAAAATCCAACCTTGAAATGTTGTCAAGGTGTTTTTGAAGTCCAAAGGCAATAATGGACTTAATTTGTATTATTGAAAATAATATGTGTGATTAAATTCATTATTTAAATCATCAAATTAAGACTTATTCTTCTTTGTCTTTAAACATTCTCTTTGATATTTTATTTGGATAGAGAATTTTATGCTGATTAATTTTTATATTTTTACTTATTTTTTTAGAGCTTTTATCAATTTTCTATTGAATGTCCAAATTTCTGATTTTTAATGAAATTTGGAAAAGACTCGATTTGCCCCCAGGCCCACTCGTCGGTGGAGCCCAAAGGTTTGGCTAGACCAGCTCGGGTCCAACCGACCCGAGCGGTCGGTCGCTCACTCCCTCACCTCGCACCCGTGTCCGAACCCTAACCCTAGAGCTCGGCGACGCACGCGTCGCCGCCCCTTCTCCGAATTATTCCGGCCGACTCCGGCCATCGCCGCCGGCGAGATGTGGCGCATCTGAACCGCCACTCGACGGCGATTCAGATCCACCGCGTCGATCTGTGCTTCGCCGCTTCCTCGACGCGCACCCCTCGCCTCTGCTAGTCTACCGTGGTGTGCTGCGGCGGGTTCGTCGCCGCTGACGCGCCTGGTGTCGAGGCCGTGTGCCTCGCCGTGTTGCTGCTGGCGTTGCGGCGAGTTGTGCCTGGCTAGGCCTGGCCTGGCGCCGCCGTTCGCCCGGCGTGTGCCGCCGTGCCGCCAAGGTCGATCTCCTCTCCGCTTCACCGGCAAGTGCTCATTTCCCCGTCCTTCTCTCGCTACTTGTTCTCATCTGCTTCTCCTTCCTTTCGTCCAGCTTGGCCACTGGCCTGCTTCTCCCTGTGGTGATGTTGGCCGTGCCGAGGTGCTGCTGCGCTTGCTAGCTTGTGCGTGTGCTGCTATGCTGTGTGACTGTGCCGTCGTCGTGCATTTGTCATGGTTCTAGCTTGTCTGTCTGTGTCTGTTCTTGCTCAATTGCTTACTCGTTGCGATTCATGAATTATTGCTCGAGGAGCATGTCTGTGGTGCTCCGAGTAATTTAGCGGCGCCTCGCTGATTCTCTCGCATACTATCTCTCTCCCGTGTATGCCATGATTTGCTCTTGGCTTGATCATACTCGTGATGATCCTTGCCTTTGGCAAGTGCCGGTGCTCCGTATGTGCTATTAATCGTGCTCTAATTCCTGGACATGCTTAATTGAGCCTAACTGTTGCATTATTAACTCCATCCCTTGATGGAGTGCTTCTGGATACAATTATAATTGATTTATGTAATTGTCGGTGATATAACTGTTGCTTAACTGTGGCTATTTCCTTTACATGATTCATGGATTGCTGCCAGGCTTGCCCTTGTCAAGCTTTTGTATGCTAAGGCAAGCCCCGATGATCATATAATCATCGGTACTTAATGGTTTTCTCGTTGTCATATGGCTTGTGCTTCACTCGATGCTTTTACTTAACTCGTGTGGTACACAAGCATGTGCTCGGTGCATGCTCTTGCTTACCCCAAGCACTCTGCTGTGGCTTGCAGTGATCTTCTAGATCATGAGCAAGTGTATGAATTACTCGGTTGCTTGTGTATTTCAATTATCTCGTGTAGCTTTGTTTCATTAAGTAGATAAATGATGTGAACTGCTCTGCGAGTGATGATCTCATGGATGGAATAATGAGGCTAAAGGGATGCCAACCATCTGGTTGGGTACCCTAGCTCATCCCGAACCCTAGTGGTGATGATGTGATGCTTTGGTGATCCGTTGAAGTGGCTAGGTGGTCGATGTGACCCTAGCAGGCTTAATCTGCTAGAAATGGTTGCTCCTGCCTCTCTGTGACTTGCTATGGTTGGGTTTGCTTGCTGGAATGGAACAATTGCTCACTGGCTTGATCCAGTATTGGACTTCCAGTGGTCCTTTGATGTTGACAAAGAATATAGACAGGTAATTGTCTATAGTCTGATGGCCTAGCTAGCTGTAGGTGCTTAATGAGTGGTTTAGGCTAACTATGGTTTCATTCTTGGCTGGATTCCTCTGGTTATGCATGGATTTGCATAACTCGTTGTTCCCAAAGGATGTTTACCTAGTGATCTTACCCATCTATGCTTGCACCACATGGCTTGCTAGCCGGATGATGACACACACAGGGTATTCTACCCTCCTCGTGCTCCTGTGATGCATGGTATGCTTATTTATGAGCAAGATATGATCTTGCTCGGGCTTTTGTGTGGTATACCTCACTCCAGCTCCTAGAAAATGAGTGTTGGTGTAGAGGTTTTGCTTCGATGGTCTTTTGCTTGCCCTCGCTCCTCCTAGCAAGCTTGAAGTCTTGGTTTAATTTCTGGTGATTGTGAATAGATGGAACAGCTCTAGCCGTTCATCTCGTTCTTGGTGTTCTTGGCTGTTCTTGATGAACTTACCACTGCTGCTGTCGATGGATGAACAAATGGCTAGGGTTTGAGCACTGTAAAGGTTATATATGGTGCTGCTCAGCTCTCCCTGGTCGACAGCAAGGTCTGGTCCTTTTTTGGTGACTCTCCCAGGCTTGTGTGCTGTGAGGCATGCACACAAGCTAGTGAGCTGCCTGTGTGTTTGCCGCTTGGTACTTGGTCCAGATGAGTGGATCAGCTCGGCTGATCATGGTCATATCCTCTCATTTTCATTTTTCTTGTTAACTCGCCAAGTGGCTTTGCCACTTGGCTTAATCCTTGTTTGGTCTTTGTGTGTATGTGCAGGGATAATGTGATGATCAAGATGAAGATCAAGATCTTCTTGAGCAAGAATTACATGATGATCAACAATGTAGTTTAGGACATTTAATTGACTTGTAATTTTCCTTTTTCTTTTTTCTATTTCTTCAATTCTTGTAATGTGTTGTAAATTCATATATTTATTCTGAATATTGTAATGACATTGTATCATGTGTGTGATTATCAATAAAGCTCAAAGTTTTCTCTAATGAGCTTTACTTTAATATAATTGTTCATCTTATTTATTATTGATCATTTACTTAATGAATTTCCTCAATTGAATTATTTAAGTAATTATTTAATGTTTGAATTTGAAATTCAAATTCAACCTTGTTTTGAATTCAACCATGTCATAACATTTAGAATTCAATCATGTGAACTCTCCCCTCTCTTCTCAAAACCCTAAACTAGTGAAGTGAGAAGCAAGTTTGTCGCACCCTCGAAACCCTAACCCTGTAAGGTGTCGAGAGAGAAACTTGTCCCCCTTCGATGCATTTTTGTTTAAAAGCGCGAAATTTCCCCAGAATTTACTATGCAATGCACATCCCTTTCTAAGATCTATCCCTCGATCGTCTCTAAACCTGGGACATTACAGCCTTTCCCCCTTAAAGAAAACTTCGTCCCGAAGTTGTGGTTGTAATACCTGAACAGCTCGGGGTATGTTTTCCTTAGGTCTTCCTCTTTTTCCCAGGTGGCTTCTCTCTCGGGGTGATGCTTCCATTGAATCTTGCAATACTTGATTGCCTTGTTTCTGAGTTGTTTCCAGCTTTCCTCGAGAATCTTGGCTGGCTTTTCGATGTATGTCAAGTCAGGTTGTAACTCAAGCTCCTCATGTGATATTGGTTCATCTCGGGGTCTTCAAACATTTCCGAAGTTGTGACACATGGAATACATTATGAACTTGAGCTAACCTTCCTGGTAGATCCAACTCAAAGGCTAAACCTCGATTCTGACTCAGTATCTTGAAAGGTCCTATGTATCTAGGGCTTAACTTTCCTTTTACTCCGAATCTCTGAAGTCCTTTCATCGGGCTTACCTTAAGATATACCATGTCTCCAACTTGTGGCTCCCAAGTTCTCCTCTTCGATCTCGCGTAACTCTTTTGCCGGCTTTGGGCTATCTTAAGCTCTGTCTCCGATAATGTCAATGATTTGTTGTTTTTCCTTGACATAATCAGGGTTGAACTCTTTGCTTGCTCCGGCTTCATACCAACATATCGGTGATCTACACTTCCTTCCATACAGAGCTTCAAATGGTGCCATCTTGATGCTGCTTTGGTAACTATTGTTGTATGAAAACTCTGCTAAAGGTAGATGCTCCTCCCATGATCCTCCGAAGTCTAGGGCACAAGCCCTAAGCATATCTTCTAAGATCTGATTGGTTCTCTCAGTTTGTCCGCCTGTTTGTGGGTGATACGCGGTACTATAATCCAACTTGGATCCTAAAGCTTCGTGAAGTTGCTTCCAAAATGCTGATGTGAACACGGATCCTCGATCCGACACTATCTTCTTAGGCACTCCATGTTTACTCACGATCTCTTTGATGTAAAGATCAATAAGTTTCTCTCCTTTATCCCGTTGGTTCACCGCTAAGAAGTGGGCGCTTTTCGTCAACCGGTCCACGATTACCCATATCATGTCCTTCTTTTATTAGTCATGGGTAGTCCGGTGATGAAATCCATCCCTATTTCCTCCCATTTCCACTCGGAATAGGTAGAGGTTGTAATTTCCCTGCCGGACTCCGATGTTCAGCCTTCACTCGCTGGGCAGGTATGGCATTCAGCAACATATTGTGCTATCTCCCTCTTCATATTATTCCACCAGAATAGTTCCTTTAGATCCATATACATCTTTGTACTTCCCGGATGTATTGAATATGGTGTTTGATGAGCTTCCCGGAGTATTACTTCCTTGATTTCAGCAATATCCGGAACGCAAATCCTCTTCTGGAACCACAAAGATCCAGATTCTCCACGGTGAAATTCTCGATGATCTTCCCTCATCTATTCTCCTCATCTCTTCTACAATGAATGGATCGTCCAACCGACCCATCATTATCTCATTCTTCAGAGTTGACATTCAACTCATCGGCTACTTGCAACGCCGATAATCCTTCATGGGCTTCCTTCTCCCAAAGTTGTATTTGGGCTTGGCTTATTTCCTTCCTCAATTCCGGTGATATTTCTTGTTCCACTCCCCCGGTACTCTTTCTACTCAGGGCGTCTGCTACAACATTAGCCTTCCCTGGTGTGTAATTGATTGTCAGATCATAATCCTTAATCAATTCTAGCCATCTTTTCTGCCTCATATTGAGTTCCTTCTGAGTGAAGAAATATTTGAGGCTTTTATGATCGGTATAGAGCTCACACTTAGCTCCATAGAGAAAATGTCTCCATGTTTTAAGTGCGAATACGACCGCTGCTAATTCCAAGTCGTGTGTTGGATAATTCACTTCATGAGGTCTGAGTTGTCTCGATCCATAAGATATCACTTTCCGATCTTGCATGAGTACACAACCCAATCCATGTTTGGATGCGTCACAGTACACGGTGTAATCCTTGCCAACTTCCGGAACTGCTAACACCGGTGCCGTGGTGAGTTTTTCCTTTAGAGTTTGAAAACTTTTCTCACACTCCTCTGACCACACGAATGGTGTGTTCTTTCTTAACAGCTTTGTCATTGGTCCCGCTATCTTGGAGAATCCTTCAATGAATCTCCGGTAATATCCTCGCCATTCCGAGGAATCCTCGGATTTCCTTGACAGCCTTAGGTGCTTCCCATTCTAGAACCGCCGCTACCTTACTCGGGTTGACAGCGATTCCATCTTTGCTAATGACATGACCAAGAAATTCCACTTGATCTAGCCAAAATTCACACTTACTAAGTTTGGCATAGAGTTGATGTTCCCTTAGTGTTTGCAACACTAACCTCAAATGATCGGCATGTTCTCGCCTTGTTTTTGGAATATATCAAGATATCATCGATGAATACGATGACAAACTTGTCAAGATATGGCATGAAGATCTTATTCATGAGATTCATGAATATTGCTAGGGCATTGGTTAATCCAAAAGGTACCACAAGGTATTCATGGTGTCCGTATCTTGAGACAAAGGCAGTTTTCGGAACGTCTTCCTTCTTGATCTTTATCTGGTGATAACCGGATCTTAGATCAATCTTGGAAAAGACTCCCGCTCCTCTAACCTCGATCAAATAGATCTTGTATTCTTGGAAGTGGATACTTGTTCTTGATTGTGACGTTGTTCAGATTTCTGTAGTCTCCGCACATCCTTCTTCCTCCATCCCTTTTATCCACGAAGATCACAGGTGATCCCCATGGTGAAACACTCTCTTGAATGAATCCCTTTTGTTCCAAGTCATCCAATTGCTCCTTCAGTTCTTTCAATTCCTTAGGCCCCATCTTATATGGTGCTTTAGCAATCGGGGCTGTTCCTGGAATTAGGTCGATAGTGAATTCTATCTCCCTATCTCGGTGGCATACTGGTAATTCCGTAGAAACACATCCTGGAATTCATTTACTACAGGTATATCTTCTAACTTCACCTCCTTCATGCTATTCAGCTGTAGCTCAACTTCAATCTCGTGTATGTTTATCGCCTTGGTAGATCATTCTACTTCCATCGGGACTTTTCAAAGACACCGTCTTGTTTACACGATCGATCAATGCTCCATTAGCTTCTAACCGATTCATACCAAGAATGACATCAATGTCCTTCATCGGTAAAATGAACAGTCCGCGTCAAACGCGCACTTATTGATCATAATGACTTGTTTTTGTTTGGCATGGGTTACTAATATCGTTCCCCCGTAGAAAGTATGGTTATGGGTGTATCTAACTTAGTGCAACTAATCCCATGTTTGGTGATGAATTGTTGAGAAATGAATGATGTAGTTGCACCGAGTATCAAAAAGTACTTTGCCAGGATGAGTGAGTATCTCGGAGCGTACCTATCACCGCCCGGTCGAGTTGACCACCTCCTCCAGACCGGTACAGCTCAGCTTGCCGAAGGGCTTCTTATTCTTCCAGCTCCCTCCGGTGTTTCCTCGACTTCCTCCTCCTCCGCATTGACCTCCTCCCGTGTTTCTCTTGGGGCAGTCCTTCAAAGCATGTGCCCCTCCCGGCGACAACCAAAGCATATTATCTTTGGCTTCTTACAATCTTTCGAGGTATGACCTCGTGAATCCACAAATGCGACAGTACAATCTGATTTGCGATCCGAAACGCTTGGTTCCTCCTACTACCGTAGTAGTTGCTGTTGTTGTTGCTGTTGTTGTTGTTGTATCTTGGCTTGAAGCTCAAGCTGTTATTAGGCTTGTTACTAACAAACCTCTTCGGCTCATACTTGGCCTTCTTCCTCTTTTCTTCTTGCAGTTGTTTAAAGTCATCTTCAAGAGTGATGGCTGGCATCCACCAGCTCTTGGAATTCCGTGGCTCTCATCATCCGTAGTTGCACCTTGAACCGGGGACTTAACCCCCTCGTAAATCTCTTCTTCTTCTTGTCCTCGGTATTAACTTCCTCAACAGACATACCGGGACAGCTTTGAAAACTCCCCGACATAGGTCGGATTGCCTTATCCTTCGCTCGAGACTCTCGAACTCTCGACGCTTCAGTTCCACGATACTTTCGGGGACATTGGATTCCCCGAATTTCCTTGCGAACTCCTCCCATGTAAATACCTTTCCCGCCGGATACACGGCTACAATGTTGTCCCACCATGATGCGGCAGGTCCACATAGCAGATGGGTAGCATATCGGACCTTCTCTTGGTCATTGCATCCAACGGTATTGAGCTTGCGCTCGGCATCCATCAACCAATCTTCCGCGTCCATCGGCTCGGGCGCGTATGCGAAAGATATCGGCTTGGTGTTTTGGAAGTCTCGCTAATGAGACTCCCTGGTTCTCAGGTCTCTCCACCCTATTCTGCTGCATCAGATCCTGAAGGAATTTATTCTGCAGCTCCAGTGTTACACGCTGCCTCTCTTCCGCCAGTTGCATGTACTGGATAAAGTTTTGCTGCGTCATGGGTGGTGGTGGTGGTGGAAACTGATCTCTGGCTGCACCCTCAGCCTCTTCCTTCTCCTTTGCTTCGCGCTCCATGCGCTGCGCTTCAGTCTCGTTTCCTAACGTTCCCGACATATTCCCCTAATTCTGCAACACAAGATGATACTCATAATTACTCCATGCGCAAGCTTTCTGAGCTCAACATTGTGCACAGAACTAGTCACGCAATGGAAATCAAGAAGCAAACCCAAATCATACAAAACATATACCATATATTTACATACATAAGTGGTCTTATTACATAACTCAAGTCGATGTGAGTATGCAAACTCACTTATTAAAGTATATGTACAATTTTATACAAATGTTACAAACTATAATACACGTGGTACTTGTGTATTATAGCCACGCCTCCCTTGGTGGTCTTCTACTCGGTCTTCACTCCCGGTACATTCCAGGCTTCCATCCAGTCGAACGTGTCGTCCTCCTGATAGACCCTGGAACATAAGGTTTCCCCGTTGGCTTGTAATCCGAGTCGGATGATGATCCTAAGGAGAAATCGGTGTTCATGAACCGATCGTTGAGTGCATCATAATCCACCCATCGGGTGTACTCTCCGTAGCCCCACCATAAGGATTACCAAAACCCATACCCGACTCAACCTCGTGTCGGATATCCTCCATCCACTCCTTCATTACTAGGATAGCTCCGGTTCCGGGTTGTTGCATCGTCGTTCATCTCTCCATCATAATACTCGGTAGTACTATGGGTTCCGATATCATCTACCCCAACGCCAACCCCTAGAATTCTCGATTGGAGTCTCGGAACGCTGATTGTTTCCGGATTCCTCGCCGCCTTCGTATCCCCCATAGGAACTACCTGGATAGTTCCCAGGTGTAACGAGTGTAGACTCACGTGCAAGTGGATCAAAACGATGTAGTCACCAGCTGAATAAACCGGTGTGTGTACCACATTCTCCATAGGTTCTTTGCCCCTACTCTCCTCCTTGGGTTCGGTGAACTCCTCAAGCATCGTATCAATAGCTCCTATCGGATGATTATTCAACTGAAAGAGTAATGATATGAAGTTACTGCTGTTATCCATATATTTGGCTGCTTCAAGCGGGTTTACTTTTGGCATATTTGAAATGGTTCAGCATTGGATCATTATCTTCCTCCATATGAGGAATGTGGGTGAATTCGGAACCCATAAGCGCTTTCGTCTTATGCTCCCGAATGTCTGTTATGGCTCTCATAACAGCTATATGGTAGGCTGTATTGGTTGTCCTCGCTTCCCCAGCGGGCATGACTACGCTCATTCCCAAAGATTCGGGAAGTCGCAGTCCTACTCTGCACTTGGCCAACACCGGACCATCATAAAACATGTACTTCTTTACTGGAATCTGGGGATCGCACCCAAATTCTAGTAACATGGCTCGTAGGATATCTGCCAGTCCTCCTTGGTACTCGTTCAGTGTTGAATCCATAACTTTCACGTTTCTCCCTGGTCGTGAACTTGCCATGTTGGCTGTAGAAATAGAAAGGTTATGAGATTAGTAATAATGCATCATAATAGAGATAATAAAGAATTATCGCACTAAAAGATATGATCGTTGTATTCTCAATTGAATATACACCATATTTTTAGAGAATTCTTTACTAATCCTATTTGACTCCTAACGTTTGGTCCCATTTACTAGGTTCCAACCTAAGGTCAAAGCTTTTGCTCCGATACCAACCGTGGTGACCCCGCATACCACCGCATGTTGTAGTATGCCGGTCGTTGATATAACATTCGCGAAGTACCATTCCGCAAATATTACATCCCTCGAGTAGTACAACGGAACATAGCAGGGTCCATAACTCATTCACACATTATTACAATACATCGTACACAAGTCGTCTTGGAGCTCCTCTTGGGTCCTAAGAGGATATCTCTTGGGTTCGAGGTGAACCCATCTTAACTTACAATACCATTGTCTCATTAAACAAAACATTTATTTAAGCGAGCAGCTAAATGGTAAGAGTTTGTGCTGCTTGGCTACTACTACTCCTCCGATATCTCTTATGCTTGTTCTCCTCCGGAAGCCTCTCCGGATCCGTAGACGATGATGTAGTCTACGCCTTCAACACCTCCTCCGAGAGGTTCGGTTCTTCGTAGCCGATGATCTCGGCTCCATCATTGTTGTCGTTGTCCTCCTCCGGATGGTTCGGACAATCTAAGCATGGGGTTTAAGAGTGGTATGAGTACGAGCGTACTCAACAAGTTCATTATAGATAAGAGGTGTTTAATGCACTAGCTACGATATTAGACCAGAAAGTCTAATACCAATGCAAGTTTTGATAAACATTTCTTCAATGAGATTGCTTTTATTTCAAAGAGCTATGTCCGTCGGCCCTTCACCGGTTTACTAGAACTTCATGGAGCTCCTTTCCGGCCGCGTTCGCAGTTCCTCAATCCCGGAACAAGGAGTGACAGGTCACAGTTCTTTACACTCTGCAGAGGTGTGTTGCTTTACCCATAAGAGATCTTAACCTTGGTGCCAACCGGGCAGCTTTCCCGTCCACACTTCCTTCGGTGTGAGGCCCGGTATAAGGTCTAGCCAATCATGTTCCTCCGCTACCTCGAACACCCACCCTTTGTTGCATACCCCGACCCCGGGTCCTCGTCGGTCCCATTATTCCCGTAATTTCAGGATGGACCCCGACCACGACAACAGTTTGGGACTCGTTAACCAAACTCCTTCGCCGGTAGCTGCAACCCATCATAGACCACATTACCGTGGGGAATTAGAAGGGGATCCCCACCCTCAAGTTGTTCCGCAAGCAGCAACCGCTACGGTAAGCAACAGCTATACCGTGGGGAATTAGAAGGGGCTCCCCACCCACAAGTTACTCCGCAAGACACAACTGCTACGGTAAGCGCATCCGTTGATGAACGAGAGGTGGAAACACTTTTGACTACTCCGTCCCACTCCGGATCTTATGGTTAACACGGGTATTACGGCACAAGAATCACTGGCGACATTTGTTGTTTAATCCTAGATGGATAATAACCCTTGCAATGGAACCTCCACCATATCAACACAATCCATGGTTCCATTGCCCACCACATAGTCATATTCATAGTTATGAAAGTAGTGGTTTTGGTTTTTATGCAATAGTGATAACCATAGTACTTTGCAAGTAATTTGATAAAGATACTCAAATGACATGAGCAAGTGATGAACTTGCCTGAACACTGCAAAGTTCTGCAGTTGGAAGGTATGGACTGACCCTTGTCCTCTTGTTCTGAAAAATAGCATCATTGTCCGATAAGGGCAATGGTTAAAGAAGCAATTATGCATGATTCCATTTTTAGGGTTTGTTCCCCCCTTCCGATATCGTTATTATTTCATGTAAGAGGTTAATACTAAGAATAATTTGGGGATACATGATTTAAAGTAAAATCCAACCTTGAAATGTTGTCAAGGTGTTTTTGAAGTCCAAAGGCAATAATGGACTTAATTTGTATTATTGAAAATAATATGTGTGATTAAATTCATTATTTAAATCATCAAATTAAGACTTATTCTTCTTTGTCTTTAAACATTCTCTTTGATATTTTATTTGGATAGAGAATTTTATGCTGATTAATTTTTATATTTTTACTTATTTTTTTAGAGCTTTTATCAATTTTCTATTGAATGTCCAAATTTCTGATTTTTAATGAAATTTGGAAAAGACTGATTTGCCCCTGGGCCCACCTGTCAGTGGAGCCCAAAGGTTTGGCTAGACCAGCTCGGGTCCAACCGACCCGAGCGGTCGGTCGCTCACTCCCTCACCTCGCACCCGTGTCCGAACCCTAACCCTAGAGCTCTGGCGACGCACGCGTCGCCGCCCCTTCTCCGAATTATTCCGGCCGACTCCGGCCATCGCCGCCGGCGAGATGTGGCGCATCTGAACCGCCACTCGACGGCGATTCAGATCCACCGCGTCGATCTGTGCTTCGCCGCTTCCTCGACGCGCACCCCTCGCCTCTGCTAGTCTACCGTGGTGTGCTGCGGCGGGTTCGTCGCCGCTGACGCGCCTGGTGTCGAGGCCGTGTGCCTCGCCGTGTTGCTGCTGGCGTTGCGGCGAGTTGTGCCTGGCTAGGCCTGGCCTGGCGCCGCCGTTCGCCCGGCGTGTGCCGCCGTGCCGCCAAGGTCGATCTCCTCTCCGCTTCACCGGTAAGTGCTCATTTCCCCGTCCTTCTCTGCTACTTGTTCTCTCGCTTCTCCTTCCTTTCGTCCAGCTTGGCCACTGGCCTGCTTCTCCCTGTGGTGATGTTGGCCGTGCCGAGGTGCTGCTGCGCTTGCTAGCTTGTGCGTGTGCTGCTATGCTGTGTGACTGTGCTGCTGCTGTGCATTTGTCATGGTTCTAGCTTGCTGTGCTGTGCTGTTCTTGCTCAATTGCTTACTGTTGCGATTCATGAATTATTGCTCAGGAGCATGCTGTGGTGCTCTGAGTAATTTAGCAGCGCCTGCTGATTCTCTGCATACTATCTCTCTCCTGTGTATGCCATGATTTGCTCTTGGCTTGATCATACTGTGATGATCCTTGCCTTTGGCAAGTGCCAGTGCTCCAGATGTGCTATTAACTGTGCTCTAATTCCTGGACATGCTTAATTGAGCCTAACTGTTGCATTATTAACTCCATCCCTTGATGGAGTGCTTCTGGATACAATTATAATTGATTTATGTAATTGTCGGTGATATAACTGTTGCTTAACTGTGGCTATTTCCTTTACATGATTCATGGATTGCTGCCGGGCTTGCCCTTGTCAAGCTTTTGTATGCTAAGGCAAGCCCTGATGATCATATAATCATCAGTACTTAATGGTTTTCTGCTGTCATATGGCTTGTGCTTCACTGATGCTTTTACTTAACCTGTGTGGTACACAAGCATGTGCTGGTGCATGCTCTTGCTTACCCCAGCACCTTCTGTGGCTTGCGGTGATCTTCTAGATCATGAGCAAGTGTATGAATTACTGGTTGCTTGTGTATTTCAATTATCTGTGTAGCTTTGTTTCATTAAGTAGATAAATGATGTGAACTGCTCTGCAGTGATGATCTCATGGATGGAATAATGAGGCTAAAGGGATGCCAACCACTGGTTGGGTACCCTAGCTCATCCTGAACCCTAGTGGTGATGATGTGATGCTTTGGTGATCTCGTTGAAGTGGCTAGGTGGTCTGATGTGACCCTAGCAGGCTTAATCTGCTAGAAATGGTTGCTCCTGCCTCTCGTGACTTGCTATGGTTGGGTTTGCTTGCTTGGGATGGAACAATTGCTCACCGGCTTGATCCAAGTATTGGACTTCCGAGTGGTCCTTTGATGTTGACAAAGAATATAGACAGGTAATTGTCTATAGTCTGATGGCCTAGCTAGCTGTAGGTGCTTAATGAGTGGTTTAGGCTAACTATGGTTTCATTCTTGGCTGGATTCCTCTGGTTATGCATGGATTTGCATAACTGTTGTTCCCAAAGGATGTTTACCTAGTGATCTTACCCATCTATGCTTGCACCACATGGCTTGCTAGCCAGATGATGACACACACTGGGTATTCTACCCTCCTGTGCTCTTGTGATGCATGATATGCTTATTTATGAGCAAGATATGATCTTGCTCAGGCTTTTGTGTGGTATACCTCACTCCAGCTCCTAGAAAATGAGTGTTGGTGTAGAGGATTTGCTTCGATGGTCTTTTGCTTGCCCTGCTCCTCCTAGCAAGCTTGAAGTCTTGGTTTAATTTCGGTGATTGTGAATAGATGGAACAGCTCTAGCCGTTCATCCGTTCTTGGTGTTCTTGGCTGTTCTTGATGAACTTACCACTGCTGCTGTCGATGGATGAACAAATGGCTAGGGTTTGAGCACTGTAAAGGTTATATATGGTGCTGCTCAGCTCTCCCTGGTCGACAGCAAGGTCTGGTCCTTTTTTGGTGACTCTCCCAGGCTTGTGTGCTGTGAGGCATGCACACAAGCTAGTGAGCTGCCTCGTGTGTTTGCTGCTTGGTACTTGGTCCGGTTGAGTGGATCAGCTCGGCTGATCATGGTCATATCCTCTCATTTTCATTTTTCTTGTTAACCTGCCAAGTGGCTTTGCCACTTGGCTTAATCCTTGTTTGGTCTTTGTGTGTATGTGCAGGGATAATGTGATGATCAAGATGAAGATCAAGATCTTCTTGAGCAAGAATTACATGATGATCAACAATGTAGTTTAGGACATTTAATTGACTTGTAATTTTCCTTTTTCTTTTTTCTATTTCTTCAATTCTTGTAATGTGTTGTAAATTCATATATTTATTCTGAATATTGTAATGACATTGTATCATGTGTGTGATTATCAATAAAGCTCAAAGTTTTCTCTAATGAGCTTTACTTTAATATAATTGTTCATCTTATTTATTATTGATCATTTACTTAATGAATTTCCTCAATTGAATTATTTAAGTAATTATTTAATGTTTGAATTTGAAATTCAAATTCAACCTTGTTTTGAATTCAACCATGTCATAACATTTAGAATTCAATCATGTGAACTCTCCCCTCTCTTCTCAAAACCCTAAACTAGTGAAGTGAGAAGCAAGTTTGTCGCACCCTCGAAACCCTAACCCTGTAAGGTGTCGAGAGAGAAACTTGTCCCCCTTCGATGCATTTTTGTTTAAAAGCGCGAAATTTCCCCAGAATTTACTATGCAATGCACATCCCTTTCTAAGATCTATCCCTCGATCGTCTCTAAACCTGGGACATTACAGCTGACTCCCGCTGTTGACGCTCCTCCGCCGCCTGCCGCTGCTCAATCGCCTCCATCCGTTCACGGTGCTGGAGATGCCGCTCCATGTGCAGGCGATGCCGCTCTGCACGGCACCGCTCGACCATCTCCTCCGTCCGGCGCCGCCGCGCCTCTTCCGCCGTGGCGGCATCGAACACCGCTATGGTGTCCGCCAACGCCAGCTCCTCCCACGCCTCGTTCTCCGCAGCTTCCGGGTCGATGTCGAACTGCGGTGCTTGAGGTGGTGGAGGTGGTGGTGGTAGAGACGGTGGTGGACGGAACTGGCCGGCGTCGGGGCGGTTCATCATTGCGCAGTGGTGTTTATGCGACGAGGGTTGTGCTTACGGCGGAGAAAGGGGTACCGGTGGCTGTGGTGGCTACCATTGAGCGGGGGAGACCTTTTATAGACGCCGACATCGCCAGAAGAGGCGGGAAGAAAGCGCGGGAACGTGCGGTGGCGGGCGCACGTCGGCGACGCGTGGAGGCTGCGTAGCGCCAACGAGACGTCTCGCCTTCCCCTCCGTCGCCATTAAGGCAAAGATGCGACGCTTCGTTCGTGAGTCGCTAACGCGTCGGTCCCGCCACTCCCCGCCAGCCACCGTATTGGACCGCGTCGGACGGAAATGACTTTTGGAACCCGCGATTGGGAATGATTTTTTATCGGGCGCGCCACAAATTCCTTTAGGGGCCGCTTTGGGGTGAGGGGGATGGACGCGGCTGGAGATGCTCTAAGTTGCAGACTAATCATTGTGCATTGCAGTGTTGCTCTCTTCATTCATGAACTATGTGTGTGTGTGGTTAAAGTGTAACCTCTTCTTTTGCATTCTCGTTCGCATTTCATATAAGTTTTGGATCCATTGAAGTGCGCATGTAGTGTTATTGTTAGTTCAACTAGATGATTCCCCGCGCGTTGCTGCGGAAATTCATAGCGCATACATTAGCAATGCTACAAATGTCATGAGAAATATGTTTATTTGGAATAATAACATAACACCGACATACTATTATATTAAATACATATTGAACCACATTGCTCAAATTTCGGAGCTGAAGAAAAGTAGTTAAACTTAGTGTCAATGAAAAGTATTACTAACACTTGGTACAGAGATAACCTTGAATATGTTCACGTGTCCGAGCTAATGTTAGAAACATTGTGTAGCAAAGCTCTGGATATTTACAAAATACAACCAAACATGCTATCATCCAAGCATGTAAGATCAGATTGCAATTAAATAGCAAGAAGGTTTAGATTTTGAGAAAAAATGAGAAAGAGTGTGCCTGGTAGACTGAACTACTATCTAGCTACCCAAGTAACTTTGTTAATCTTATAACAGTTGCGAGATAAGCAAAAACGATAGCATCTTTCTTCAAGAGAAAAAAAAGACAGTATTGTATATAAAAAGAGGATCGAAATCCTCAGTTTGCAAAAAAAAAAAAAAAAAAAGGAATGATGGGCATAGAGACATGCCCTGTTCTTGCTGGTCCTGCTGCTCTGCCTATGTAGGAAAGCATGTGATTTTGGATATAATACTGGTCAACATACATTCAACGTGAGTATCAGCTGCACGTCTTGCTTGACGCCGGTTATCAAGATTGCAGCATTTTCGAAGACCAAATGTTGCAGCCATACATAAAGAAGAGGGCAACAAATTAATCATGTACTTAGCTAACATGTATTTATAATTGTACCAAAAACTTGATGAGATGATAGTTAGCACCCCGTCACATAGATTAAATGAGTTGATGTTTCTGATTTTTCCGACCAAAGGACGTATATATCTTGGATGGTAAAAACTGGAAAAGAAGCTTTCAGCAAATATTGTATTTAGATAAAACATCATATGTTAGAAACATAAATGAAATCTTCAGTGCTACATGACAATGTCGCGTACCTCTACCTTACCAGAACTCCAACGGCTGTACAACTTGTATATCCAGTCGTGCAAACTGGAATACTTTATCAAGTCTGTAGCCATTAGATGAAGAAAACATGGACATATATTTCATATTGAGAGATTTTTAAGAATATGAATTCAGAGAGCCACAAATATGGGAGATACCGATGTAGCACACCAGGGAGGATCTATCGTCTCTACCTTTATCACATATGAGCTTTTTCAAGCATCTTGCAATCAAACTCTACATGCTGGAAAAACAAAGTCAGCCAAAAGAGGGGAAACAAAGAAAAACTAAATCAATAAAAAAACGAAAGATGGGAGTCCATCGGGAGCTGATGCTAGGCTGTGAATAACAATGGATGCAATCTGCAATACAAGACAGGGGAGAACATCAAAATAGTTTTCAAAAGAGAAACAGAGAGATCTTATATTCTAGAGATTTGACGTTGTTGTGTCTGTAGGAGTAGGAGCAGCTGAGCCGAGGCTGGCAGCCAGGTATCGAAGCTACCAGTAGCTAGCATATGAGCGGGGATGGTAGAAGGTACGTGCGCCAAGGAGCTAGAGTGCTAGACATGTTGAAATATTGGGTCCATTTTTAGTTGCCCAAATTAGATTTTAGTTTTTCCTATAAATCTCAAAGCCCACATAGTGACAGTTTTGTGAGTTTGAGCCCAAGTTGGTGGCAGCTCACTAGGGAGTGGCAAGAGGTGGGAAGTTTAGTCCCACATGGAAATTTGGGAGGAAATTAGACCACCTTATAAGGTGGGTTGTTCCACCACTAGTAAGTGAGTAAGAATAGGAGTGCTACACGCGCGCTACTCCTCCTCCTCGCTCGACACGACGCGCGCGCCGCGCTCGTGGTGAGTGGATTGAGCCTCGAGCCGAGACTTTCTTTAGTAGTGGATTAATGCATGTAGTATGTCGAGTTTCACATGTTAGTAGTTGCTATCATTATGTTTTATATTCTGGATTAATAATGGAAATTGTGCCTAATTATCCAACAATCCAAAAACCTAATTGTAGGCAATTTTCTGAGTTAACAATGGGCCAATGGCTGGTTTTGCTGATGCACTGAGGCCGGATAAGTTTACCGGTGTGCACTTTAAGAGGTGGCAGGTTAAGGCCACGCTCTGGCTTACTCATCTGAAAGTGTTCGAAGTTAGTGATGGTTTAACTGAAGGAACTATATCTGACCAAGATCAGAACAAGTTCAAGGAAAACAATACTCTCTTCGTCGGATGCGTTGTGAGTATTCTTGTTGATCATCTGTGTGATGTGTACATGCACATAACAGATGGTAAAGAGCTCTGGGATGCACTGAATGCTAAATTCGGTGCAACCGATGTAGGCAGTGAACTGTACATCATGGAGAGCTTCCATGACATCAGGATGGTAAACAACCGTTCTGTAGTCGAACAAGCTCATGAGATACAGTGCATTGCGAAAGAGCTTGAACTCCTTTAGTGTGTCTTACCTGACAAGTTTGTGGCTGGATGCATCATCGCTAAGTTGCCCTCTTCATGGAGGAACTTTGCCACAACTCTCAAACACAAGAGACAGGAGATATCTGTTGAAAATCTGATAGCGTCTCTTGATGTTGAGGAGAAAGCTCGGGCTAAGGATAATACTGAGAAAGGAGAGGGTCAGTCTAGCGCCAACATGGTGCGAAGAAACCCTACAGCAAGAACAAAGGGAATAACAAGCCCTCCTTCAATAAGCCTATGAAGACTACAACCTTCAAGAAGAAGAAGATGATAAACAAAGCAGATGTGAGCTGCTTTACGTGTGGAGAGACTGGCCGCTTTTCTAAGGACTGTCCAGATAGGGCAGACCGCAAGAAAAAGGCGAGGCAAGTCAACACGGTGACCGCTAGCAATGCTGATGGGTACGGTAATCTCTTTACTGTTCTTTCGGTATTTCAATCTCCATGTTGGTGGATTGATACAGGTGCCAATGTTCATGTGTGTGATGACATATCCATGTTCACTTCTTACCAGGTCGCCCGGGATTCTTCCGTCTTGATGGGGAATGGGTCACATGCTTCTGTTCGTGGTGTTGGCACGGTAGATCTGAAGTTCACTTCGAGGAAGATCGTGCAGCTGAGGAACGTGCAGCATGTCCTTACTATGAACAAGAATCTCGTTAGCGGCTCCCTTCTATGCAGAGATGGGTTTAAGGTTGTTTTAGAGTCGAATAAAGTAGTTGTTTCTAAGTTTGGACAATTTATTGGTAAAGGCTATGAGTGCGGAGGCTTGTTCCGCTTTTCGCTTTTTGATTTCAGTAATAAGTCTGTGAACCATATTTGTGGCAATGTTAGTGATAATACCAGTGTTTGGCATTCTCGTTTATGTCACATTAATTTTGGTTTAATGTCTCGGCTATCCAGTTTAAGTTTAATTCCGAATTTCACCATTGCCAAAGGTTCTAAGTGCCATAGTTGTGTGCAATCAAAGCAACCTCGGAAGCCTCACAAGGCGGCCGAGGAGAGAAACTTGGCACCTCTATAACTCATACATTCTGATCTATGGGAGATGAATGGTGTGTTGACAAAAGGTGGAAAGAGATATTTCATGACATTGATTGATGATGCGACTAGATTTTGCTATGTTTATTTGTTGCGAACTAAAGATGAAGCTTTAGACTACTTTAAAATTTATAAGGCCGAAGTTGAAAATCAACTAGAGAGAAAGATCAAGCGTCTTAGGTCGGATCGTGGTGGCGATATTTTCCTAAAATCTTTGATGAATTCTGTGAGGAACATGACATTATTCATGAGAGGACGCCTCCCTATTCACCCCAATCAAATGGGGTTGCCGAGAGGAAAAACCGCACGCTGACTGACTTGGTGAATTCCATGTTAGCCACTGCTGGTTTATCAAAGGCATGGTGGGGGGAGGCTTTGTTGACTTCATGTCATGTCCTGAATAGAGTTCCTAACAAGAATAAAGATAAAACCCCTTACGAGGAGTGGGCTGGGAGAAAACCATCACCTTCGTATTTGTGCACATGGGGATGTTTGGTGAAAGTCAATATTCCAATTACTAAGAAGCGCAAACTTGGACCAAAGACAGTGGATTGTATCTTTCTAGGTTATGCTCCGCGGAGTGTAGGATATAGATTTTTAGTAGTTCAATCTGAGGTACCTGATATGCACGCTGATACTATTATGGAATCTCGTGATGCAAAAAAAATCGAGAGTATGTTTCCTATGAAAGATATGCATAGCATTGCTAGAATTTCTGCTGAGATAATTCTTAAATCTTGTACATCTAATGAGTATTTTGAACAATCGCATGAGAATGTTACTAAGAAGGATGACAACGAAGCTCCTATACGGAGCAAGAGACAGAGGATTGAAAAATCCTTTCGTGATGATTTCATTGTGTACCTTGTGGATGATACTCCCACGTCCATTGCAGAGGCATATGCATCTCCGGATGCAGATGAGCTGGAAAGAAGCTGGCCATAACGAGATGGACTCGATTCTTTCTAATGGAACTTGGGAGCTATCGGAACGACCCCATGGATGCAAGCTCTGTGGGCTGCAAATGGGTGTTCAAGAAGAAGCTAAGACCTGATGGTACTATTGAGAAGTACAAGGCACGGCCTGTAGCTAAAGGCTACACACAGAGAGAAGGCGAAGATTACTTCGACACCTATTCACCTATCGCTAGAGTTACCACCATTCGAGTACTACTATCCATGGCTGCCTCCTATGGTCTTATCGTTCATCAAATGGACGTAAAGACAGCTTTCCTTAATGGAGAGTTGGAAGAGGAAATCTATATGGATCAGCCTGATGGGTTTGTAGTAAAAGGTGAAGAAAGAAAGGTGTGCAAGTTGCTGAAATCTTTATATGGCCTGAAACAAGCACCTAAGCAATGGCATGAGAAGTTTGATAGAACTTTAACTTCTGTAGACTTTGTTGTCAATGAGGTTGACAAGTGCGTTTATTATCGCCATGGTGGGGGTGAAGGTGTTATACTATGTTTGTATGTGTATGATATTCTGATCTTTGGTACAAACATGAAAGTAATACACGAGGTCAAGTCTTTCTTGTCAAAGTGCTTTGATATGAAAGATCTGGGAGAAGCTGATGTGATTCTGAACATCAAGCTTATTAAGAATGAGAGTGGGATTACTCTAACACAATCTCATTATGTTGAGAAGATCTTGAGCCGGTTCGGCTATATTGATAGCAAGTCTTCTCCAACACATTATGATCCCAGTGTGACATTACGCAAGAACCGGAGGATTGCCGTAGATCAACTAAGATACTCTCAGATTGTTGGCTCACTGATGTACTTAGCGAGCGCGACTAGACCGGACATCTCTTTTGCTGTTAGCAAGTTGAGTAGGTTCAGGTCAAACCCGGGTACTGATCATTGGCATGCACTTGATAGGGTCCTGCGCTACCTATGTGGTACAATGAGTTATGGGATTCACTATTCGGGGCATCCAGCCGTGCTTGAAGGATATAGTGATTCGAATTGGATCTCGGATGTAGCTGATCCGTATGCCACAAGTGGGTATGTATTTACCTTTGGAGGTGGCGCGAGTGTCATGGAGATCTTGCAAGCAAACCATTTGACGAGGTCAACTATGGAAGCAGAACTTACTGCTTTAGACACAACCACTGTTGAATCAGAATGGTTGCGTGAGCTCTTGATGGACTTGCCTGTGGTTGAAAAACCTGTTCCGGCAATCCTTTTGAATTGTGACAATAAACTGTAATTGTCAAAGTGAACAATTCTAAGGATAACGCGAAGTCATCAAGACATGTCAAGAGACGTTTGAAGTCTGTCAGGAAATTGCGAAACTCCGGAGTAATAAATGTTACATATATTCAAACAGACAAAAACTCGGCAGATCCCTTTACAAAGGGACTATCACGTAATGTGATAGAAAGTGCATCGAGGGAGATGGGTTTGAGACCCGTTGATGTTATGCCATAGTGGTAACCCAACCTTTGTGATCGGAGATCCCGTGAATTAGGACACTGGGAAGAACAAACTAGTGGTTTAATTGAGGAGAGTATTATGTAACCCTCTCTATGTGAAGATGCACAACTCTCAATTGCTATAAGGCAGGTTGGCAACAAGCCTTAATGTGTTTATGTTGGCTATTTTAGCAAAGATGCTGTCCCACAGAGCATTCTTGAAATAACACACCTATATGAGTTCGATTGTTAAACGTCGCAATCTATGAGATTTTTGGTGATCTCTGATGTCTACGCGCACTCCTTTTCCAGTAGACAGTGTTGGGCCTCCAAGAGCAGAGGTTTGTAGAACAGCAACAAGTTTTCCCTTAAGTGGATCACCCAAGGTTTATCGAACTCAGGGAGGAAGAGGTCAAAGATATCCCTCTCAAGCAACCCTGCAATCACAATACAAGAAGTCTCTTGTGTCCCCAACACACCTAATACACTTGTCAGATGTATATGTGCACTAGTTCGGCGAAGAGATAGTGAGATGCAAATGATATGGATGAATATGAGTGGCAATAGCAATCTGAATAAATTATGGCAGCGAGTAAACATGCAACGGAACGAGTAAACAAACGGAGATTCGATGTTTGGAAACAAGGCCTAGCGATCCTACTTTCACTAGTGGACACTCTCAACATTGATCACATAATAAAACCACTCTACACTCTCTTGTTGGATGATGAACACCACTAATTGTGTAGGGCTACAAAGAGCACCTCAATGCCGGAGTTAACAAGCTCCACAACATTCGATATTCATATTTAAATAACCTTAGAGTGCATGATAGACCAACGCAATTACACCGAGTACTAACATAGCATGCACACCGTCACCGACAGACTATGAAAGAGGGGATAGATTGCATCAATACCATCATAGTAATAGTTAACTTCATAATCTACAAGAGATCGCAATCATAAACTACGCCAAGTACTACATGATGCACACACTCGTCACCATTACATCATGGAGGAGGAATAGTCTACTTTAATAACATCACTAGAGTAGCACATAGATGATATTCAACTAGATCACAAAGAGAGAGATGAACCACATAGCTACAGCAGAGCCCTCAGCCCCGGGGGTGAATTACTCCCTCCTCATCATGGAGACAGCGATGGCGGTGAAGATGGCGGTGGAGATGACTCCGGGGGCAATTCCCCGTCCCGGCAGGGTGCCGGAACAAGAGACTTCTGTCCCCCGAATTGGAGTTTCGCAATGGCGGCGGCTGCGGAAGGTTTTCTCGGGTTTCGTCAATCGGGGTCGATGTTTTAGGTCGGGAGGCTTAAATAGGCGAAGAGGCAGAGTCGGAGGGGCTGCGGGGCAGCCACACGGTGAGGGCGCGCCCCCTTGGGCCGCGCCGCCCTGTTGTCCGAGTGGCCCCGTGGCTCTCCTCCGGTCCCTCTCGGGTGTTCCGGAAGCTTCGTGGAATTCTAAGATGCTCTGGGCGTTGATTTCGTCCGATTCCGAGAATATTTCCTTACTAGGATTTCTGAAACCAAAAACAGCGAAAACAAAGCAAGCGGCCCTTCGGCATCTCATCAATAGGTTAGTTCCGGAAAACGCATAAATATGACATATAATGTGTATAAAACATGTGAGTATCATCATAAAAGTAGCATGGAACATAAGAAATTATAGATACGTTTGGGACGTATCAAGCATCCCCAAGCTTAGTTCCTACTCGCCCTCGAGTAGGTAAACGATAACAAAGATAATTTCTGAAGTGACATGCTATCATAATCTTGATCAATACTATTGTAAAGCATATGAGATGAAAGCAGCGATTCGAAGCAATGATGAAGATAATGAGTAAACAAATGAATCATATAGCAAAGACTTTTCATGAATAATACTTTCAAGACAAGCATCAATAAGACTTGCATAAGAGTTACTCATAAAGCAATAAATTCAAAGTAAAGGCATTGAAGCAACACAAAGGAAGATATAAGTTTCAGCGGTTGCTTTCAACTTCAACATATTTATCTCATGGATAATTGTCAACACAAAGTAATATAACAAGTGCAATAGGTAAACATGTAAGAATCAATGCACAGTTGACACAAGTGTTTGCTTCTAAGATTGAAAGAAGTAGGTAAACTAACTCAGCAATAAAGTAGAAGATAGGCCCTTCGCAGAGGGAAGCATGGATTACTATATTTGTGCTAGAGCTTTTATTTTGAAAACAAGAAACAATTTTGTCAATGGTAGTAATAAAGCATATGTGTTATGTATAAGGTATCCTATAAGTTGCAAGCCTCATGCATAGTATACCAATAGTGCTCGCACCTTGTCCTAATTAGCTTTGATTAACATGGATTATCATTGCATAGCATATGTTTCAACCAAGTGTCACAAAGGGGTACCTCTATGCCGCATGTACAAAGGTCTAAGGAGAAAGCTCGCATTGGATTTCTCGCTTTTGATTATTCTCAATTTAGACATCCATACCGGGACAACATAGACAACAGATAATGGACTCCTCATTAATGCATAAGCATTCAACAACAATTAAAATTCTCATAAGAGATTGAGGATTAGTTGTCCACACTGAAACTTCCACCATGAATCATGGCTTTAGTTAGCGGCCCAATGTTCTTCTCTAACAGTATGCATACTCAAACCATTTGATCATGAAAATCGCCCTTACTTCAGACAAGACGAACATGCGTAGCAACTCACATGATATTCAACAAAGGTAAAAGAGTTGATGGCGTCCCCAGAAACATGGTTACCGCTCAACAAGCAACTTATTAAGAAATAAGACACATAAGTACATATTCTTCACCACAATAGTTTTTAAGGCTATTTTCCCATGAGCTATGTATTGTAAAGGCAAAGAATAGAATTTTAAAGGTAGCACTCAAGTAATGTACTTTGGAATGGCAGAGAAATACCATGTGGTAGGTAGGTATGGTGGACACAAATGGCATGGTTATTGGCTCAAGGATTTGGATGCACGAGAAGAATTCCTCTCAATACAAGGCTAGGCTAGCAAGGTTGTTTGAAGCAAACTCAAGTATAAAAAGGTGCAGCAAAGCTCACATATGAACATATTGTAACTATTATAAGACTTTATATTGTCTCCTTGTTTTTCAAACACCTCAACCAAAAAATATCTAGACTCTAGAGATCAATCATGCAAACCAAATTTTAACAAGCTCTATGTAGTTATTCATTAATGGGTACAAGGTACATGATGCAAGAGCTTAAACATGATCTATATGAGCACAACAATTGCCAAGTATCACATTATTCAAGACATTATACCATTTACCACATGCAGCATTTTCTGTTTCCAACCATATAACAATGAACGAAGCAGTTTCAACCTTCGCCATGAACATTAAAAGTAAAGCTAAGAACGCACGTGTTCATATGCAATAGCGAGCGTGTCTCTCTCCCGCACAAGCATGGATTTATTCAGAGAATGAAAATAACAAAACGAAAATAAAAGCACACAGACGCTCCAAGTAAAGCACATAAGATGTGACGGAATAAAAATATAGTTTCACTAGAGGTGACCTGATAAGTTGTCGATGAAGAAGGGGATGCCTTGGGCATCCCCAAGCTTAGATGCTTGAGTCTTCTTGAAATATGCAGGGATGAACCACGGGGGCATCCCCAAGCTTAGACTTTTCACTCTTCTTGATCATATTGTATCATCCTCCTCTCTTGACCCTTGAAAACTTCCTCCACACCAAACTTCTCATAAACTTCATTAGAGGGGTTAGTACTCAAAAACTTTAATCCACCTTGGCCCTGTAGTGACACATTGCAAGAACTCAATAAAACATTAGCTACAACTCTCCACTTCTAGAAAGCCTCACTTAAAGTCCACAAGAGACAATGCAAAAAAACAGAGACAGAATCTGTCAAAACAGAACAGCCAGTAAACACGAATTTTTAAGAGGTACTTCCGTTGCTCAAATCAGAAAACTCAAAACTAATGAAAGTTGCGTACATATCTGAGGATAATTCACGTAAATTGGCAGATTTTTCTGAGTTACCTACAGAGAATCATACGTAGATTCGTGACAGCAAGAAATCTGTTTCTGCGCAGAAATCCAAATCTAGCATCAACCTTCTATTAGAGACTTCACTTGGCACAACATTGCAATAAAATAGAGATAAGGAGAGGTTGCTACAGTAGTAACAACTTCCAAAACACAACAAAACAGTAGCAAAATAAACACATGAGTTAGCTCCCAAGAAGTGCTTTTCTTTATAGCCATTAAGATGGGCTCAGCAATTTTAATGATGCACTCGCAAGACATAAGAGTTGAAGCAAAAGAGAGCATCAAAAAGCAAGTTCAAAACACATTTAAGTCTAACCCACTTCCTATGCATAGGAATCTTGTACACAAATGAATTCATGAAGAACAAAGTGACAATCATAGGAAGATAAAACACGAGTAACTTCAAGATTCTCAACATAGAGAGGGAAACTTAATATTATTAAGATGCATATAACCATGTTTCCCTCTCTCATAATAACTTTCAGTAGCATCATTGATGAAATCCACAATATAACCATCACTTAAAACATTCTTATCATGGTTCATATGCATAAAGGTATCATTAATTTTGGCATAAGAAGAGTTCTTCTTATTAATAGTAATTGGAGCAAGATTATTATCAAGAATTTGAACATGGTAAACAAGTTGCATACTAAGGGAATTGTTTTTAGCAATCCAATCATAACTATGACAAGTTTCATAAGGATAGTTATAACCTATATCATAGCATTCTTTATAATAATCATCAAAGATTGGAGGTATAGTGTCATCATAAGAAATAGAATAGTTATCTTTCGCAGTATGTTCATCTGTGACCATACCATCGTTGTTACTAGAAGGATATGTATCAAACATATAATGATCAGTAGCAAAAGGATTTTCAAACACCTCATCCCCAAGCTTAGAGCTTTCTATATCATTATGGGAGGAAGCATGGATAGTACTGATACTATGGCAATTATGAACATCATCATTTTCAGAATTAGTTTCCCAGAGATTTCCAATATCAAAAGTAGTGTGCTCTTTCAAATCATGATCACTAATGTAGGTAAAGAGCATAGGAAGATCATTGTACTCAGATTCATTATCATAATAATCATTAGGAGCAACATACTTACGGTTACCTATCGTTATCTCATACACGCGGGGATATGCCGTTACCTCTTTCTCTTTATTCCCCTTCTTCTTCTTCTTCTTCTTCTTCTTCTTCTTCTTCTTTTTCGTTCCCTTCTTCTTCTTCTTCTTCTTCTTTTCTTTCTCCTCGTTCCCTTCTTTAGCGGCGAGAGGCTTGATGAGGGGCTCCTCCACATAACCTGATCTGTTTCCAGAAACAATAGAAGAAACTTGGGAGGATTCCTCCTTTTCATTAATAAGTTCAAAACACACAGCGGTCCTATCATATTTTGGCAAAGTGTCATCTTCTAAAATATTTTGTATGTAAGTATTTGTATGGCGATTATCAATGCAATAAGAAAAACACCCACGCAGGACATCATCAATATCAAGATCACTCATATGTAACAAAGAGATTTTTCTTGATAACTCTTCACACCACAAAAATAAAGTAAGTTCATCATGCTGATTAGGAGTAATTTCATCATCAAAATACAAATTTGCAGCACTCATGGGGTTCGAATTATCATTGGAGGAGCATTGAAAATTAAAATGACCCACTCTATGGCAAAGTTCGCAAATAAAAGGATAGATGGCACAAACCTTTTTACCAAGATCATCTAGAGCCTTAGACCACTTTCTAGTTTTTTCATTCATATGGTGGATACAATATTCATCTTCGATTTGATTAATTCCACAGGGTCTATGCATTCCACAAAAATTAACATGCTTATAAGAAATAACATTTTCAGAAGTTTGGGCATGCTTATTGCAATCATTAATAACAATTTCATCCTTCATGCAAGCGTCTTTAAAAGGTTCATGATACTTATCAAAATTCTTCCTAGGCAATTCAAAATGAGAGGCAAAAGCTTTATAAAGATTTGCAACAACTTGAGAGTCAAGATCATAAGTAGAACTCATATTTCGAATTTTATCGGTATCCATAAAAGTTTCAATGCACTCATAATCATAATTTATACCTGACTCTTTACCTTTGTTGTTCTCCCATCCTTCAGTATTCTCCTGAATCCGATCAAGAAGGTCCCTTTTAAACTCTTCTCCATTGCGTGTAAATGATCCAGAACAAGTAGTATCCAGCAAGGTTTTATCTTGAAAAGAAAGTCTTGCATAGAAATTATCAATGATGATATTACCAGGAAGCTCATGATTGGGGCATTTGAGCATTAAAGACTTCAATCTCCCCCATGCTTGGGCAATACTCTCTCCACCATGAGGCCAGAAATTATATATGCGGTTCCGGTCTTTGTGAATTTCATTTGGAGGATAGAATTTAGAGTAAAATAGAGGCACAATATCCTTCCAATCAAGAGAATGCCCATCCTTCAGCAGTTTGTACCAATGCGCCGCTTTACCAGACAGTGACATAGAGAATAGTTTCTTCTTCACTTCATCGATAGAGATACCTGCACACTTGAATAACCCGCATAATTCATGCAAAAATAGTAAATGATCTCCAGGATGGATAGTCCAATCCCCTTCATAGCGGTTATCCATAACACGTTCAATAATTTTCATGGGTATCTTGAAGGAAGTACTTTCAGTAGGTGGATTTAAAATATCACAAGCATCAATAGAGTTATCGCATATGGGAGATAAAGCATTATCAGAGCAAATTTTCTCCCCTAAAGATGGGAAGCTAAAAAGATCACAAAAACTAGCTTCCCCAAGCTTAGACTTCTCCATAGCATTAGCAGTAATTGCATTCATACTAATAACATTGCTACTATCATGCAAATAAGGTTCCATAGGTTTTTCAATTTTCGCATCAAACAATTCATATCTTAACTCAGGAAATAGATTAAAAAGCTCATTGTTGTTTTCCATTATGCCTAACTAGTGAAAAATAAAAACAAGAAACGAAAAGATGCAATTGCAGGATCTAAAGGAAATAGCTTCGAGCACTCACACACCGGCAACAGTGCTAGAAAATAGCTTAGTAGTCGGAGGATGTGAATACCTTTTACCTTACCTCCCCGGCAACGACGCCAGAAAATAGCTTGATGTCTACGCGCACTCCTTTTCCTGTAGACAGTGTTGGGCCTCCAAGAGAAGAGGTTTGTAGAACAGCAGCAAGTTTTCCCTTAAGTGGATCACCCAAGGTTTATCGAACTCAGGGAGGAAGAGGTCAAAGATATCCCTCTCAAGCAACCCCGCAATCACGATACAAGAAGTCTCTTGTGTCCCCAACACACCTAATACACTTGTCGGATGTATAGGTGCACTAGTTCGGCGAAGAGATAGTGAGATGCAAATGATATGGATGAATATGAGTGGCAATAGCAATCTGAATAAATTATGGCAGCGAGTAAACATGCAACGGAACGATAAACAAACGGAGATTCGATGTTTGGAAACAAGGCCTAGGGATCCTACTTTCACTAGTGGACACTCTCAACATTGATCACATAATAAAACCACTCTACACTCTCTTGTTGGATGATAAACACCACTAATTGTGTAGGGCTACAAGAGCACCTCAATGCCGGAGTTAACAAGCTCCACAACATTCGATATTCATATTTAAATAACCTTAGAGTGCATGATAGACCAACGCAATTACACCGAGTACTAACATAGCATGCACACCGTCACCGACAGACTACGAAAGAGGGGATAGATTGCATCAATACCATCATAGTAATAGTTAACTTCATAATCTACAAGAGATCGCAATCATAAACTACGCCAAGTACTACATGATGCACACACTGTCACCATTACATCATGGAGGAGGAATAGTCTACTTTAATAACATCACTAGAGTAGCACATAGATGATATTCAACTAGATCACAAAGAGAGAGATGAACCACATAGCTACAGCAGAGCCCTCAGCCCCGGGGGTGAATTACTCCCTCCTCATCATGGAGACAGCGATGGCGGTGAAGATGGCGGTGGAGATGGCGGTGGAGATGACTCCGGGGGCAATTCCCCGTCCCGGCAGGGTGCCGGAACAGAGACTTCTGTCCCCCGAATTGGAGTTTCACGATGGCGGAGGCTCTGGAAGGTTTTCTCGGGTTTCGTCAATCGGGGTCGATGTTTTAGGTCAGGGAGGCTTAAATAGGCGAAGAGGCGGAGTCGGAGGGGCTGCGGGGCAGCCACACAGTAGGGGGCGCCCCCTTGGGCCGCGCCGCCCTGTTGTCTGGTGGCCCTGTGGCTCTCCTCTGGTCACTCCCGGGTGTTCTGGAAGCTTCGTGGAATTCTAAGATGCTGGACGTTGATTTCGTCCGATTCCGAGAATATTTCCTTACTAGGATTTCTGAAACCAAAAATAGCAGAAAACAACAACTGGCGCTTCGGCATCTCATCAATAGGTTAGTTCCGGAAAACGCATAAATATGACATATAATGTGTATAAAACATGTGAGTATCATCATAAAAGTAGCATGGAACATAAGAAATTATAGATACGTTTGGGGCGTATCAATCTCTAGTAAACTCATGAAGAGACCACGAAGTATGACGCATATGCTTCACCCGCGGGGTAGGCTACTGGCAGCCATGTACTGGTCATGACTTTGAGTGAAACCCTGTTCACGCAAAACTTGCAATTCAAGGCTTGGTCCATTGTTCAAGTGTGAATGGATGTAGCTTAAGGCTCTAGGCGGAAGTTCAACTTAACAGTCTCCGCTGAAACACTTGGTATATAAACAAGCGGCGAGTATTGGTAAATCTCTAAATGGGGATTTGAGATCTGGTGGGGGATTGTTGAAATATTGGGCCCACTTTTAGTGGCCCAAATTAGATTTCAGTTTTTCCTATAAATCTCAAAGCCCACATAGTGGCAGCCTTGTGAGTTTGAGCCCAAGTTGGTGGCAGATCACTAGGGAGTGGCAAGAGGTGGGAAGTTTAGTCCCACATGGAAAGTTGGGAGGAAGTTAGACCACCTTATAAGGTGGGTTGTTCCACCACTAGTAAGTGAGTAAGAATAGGAGTGCTACACGCGCGCTCCTCCTCCTCCTCGCTCGCTCGTCTCGACTCGACTCGACTCGACACGTCACGTCACGATGCGCGCGCCGCGCTCGTGGTGAGTGGATTGAGCCTCGAGCCGAGACTCGCAGTTAGTCGATCGTATACACGAGTTAGGGCCATCGTAGCCTACTCCATCCCGCGCGCCGACGTGCATCGGCGAACGGGAGAGCAGGTCTTCGGAACCGCTCGTCCTTGCGATCATGTACGGGAGAGGGCAAATTAGGTTTTTGGGAAGCGCTCTGCGCGACTGCTCAAGCTCTCATCACGGGTCGCCTTCCGTCCAAGTCGGACGATGCTGCCTACCGCCGTCTTCAACACCGTCTACTTCGACCCGTCGTCCCTGTCGTCAATAACATTGTCATCAACAACGTTACTGCTGCGACATCATCTGCTACACCTCCACCGCCACCTCCACCAGATCGGTACGTGCGACATATCTCGATCTGTTTAGCGATGGATGCTTTACCGTTTGAGCTGCTGCTACTCATGTTGATTAATGCATCTAGTATGTTCGAGTTTCACATGTTAGTAGTTACTGTCATTATGTTTTATATTCTGGAATTAATAATGAAAATTGTGCCTAATTATCCAACAAGATACAGAGCAAGAAGGACGGATGTTTTTGGTGCACTCATAGAAGGACCAACCTATTTAAAAGGCCAGGAGATAACTATTTGGCTACCTCCATCGGTTTCTTCTGCATTATTATTCTTTTCCGTTTCTTACGATGCTTTTATGCTGCATGATGGCTAGCTAGGGAGTTTAACAGACAGAGAATAACATGGGAGTACTTTATACGGAAGATTTATCTGCTTCTTTTGGCAATTTGGTGCAGGACGGATCTATTTAACGGCGGCATGTTGTGGTTGTTGGTGCTTATCATGTGTTCTACCGATCGAGTCCTCACATTCTTCTCCTTGTGGTGTTCAGTTTAAGTCCTCATCGACTTTGTCAGATCTGCGGTAGGTAAAAGTACGACTGAGACTGGATTAACACGTAGTGCTACTTAGCTAGCTGATGCAGTCTGCAGCTTCCATGCATCCACACACTGGTCCGTCCCAATTTGACAAATGGGGGATCTAGAAGGTTAGGGCGAGGACTCGTGTTGTCATTAACCAACAGCTCCGGGCGGCAACCTCGTGATTTTTTCTTGGTTCATCTTATTACATACACATAACTTATAAATATCCATGTTTTCAACCTCGCGACATGTTCTCAGCATTATAAATTTCCATGTTTTCAATGCTCGTAGATTCAAACATGTCATATCATTCTATTCATACGGTTTTTCCGTTACTACCTTTTGAAAATCATCATACTCATTAATACTAATTAATCCTTCAAGGTATTTCTTGCCTGCTATGTTCGTCCCTGACATAGATAAAACTAGATGATACCCCGCGCGTTGCTGCGGCAAACAGATGCATAAAATTATAAGCATTTTGTATACATTATATACTCATTGGAGATTATGGCGTGAATAGTGCATCCACGATGTACACGAAGAACAAATGGAAATGGATAAAAAAAATCACTGAAACATTGCTTATATGAGTATTTATCTTTACCTCCTGAAGCGCTTATCGGCATAGGATTTAAAGCATTACCAGCAACTCCTATGCTTCAAAGTATAATTCATATGCTTTGTTAATGCTAAGGATGTTAAGTAGAGGTTGCCCTTTTTCTAGCCTTTTAGTACTAAATAAAATGGATTATTTTTAGCCTATACATATTTTTCTTTCGAGGCAAATAGAATAAGCCTGCGGCAGAATATTTAAGTGCCATGCAAACAGGGCAGCATTAAATCTTGTACCATCACCCTACATGTGAGTGTGGTACATAATGTGAGAAGAAAGTGTTTCTTTTCATCTTATTTTTCTTGGCCCCATCAGGCACATACACTAAATTTTATTTTATCACATAATGTGAGAAGAAAGGTTTGCTTAATATTCGGCATACTGTAAACCCAATATCTAGACACCCATAAATGATAAAAACTAAGGTGAATCGTGAGTGTGTATCATTTTAAGTTTTTAACTGTAAATGTTGATATGGCCAAAATAATGAATGGAGATGTTCCGTTGTTGTGTACTACAAAGAAATACGTTGAAATGTTTGCATTAATTGTACATGAACATCATTGTAACATCGTACTGCTCTATTGTCTTTTTAGAACCCAAAGCATTGAAAGATTGTGAAGTAATAACTTTAGTGAAAGATAGGATGAAGATCTGGATGAACAACGATGTAAGAGCATGTCTAACGTCCCTTAAAACGCGAGTAGAGGGTCCTGTATTCACTTTTCGCCGCTCGTCCGAGTTTTCGGCTCCTCAAAACAGGGTTTTAGACAACAATTTGCACAACAATTTCAGATCAAACATAGCACATCCAAAATATATGATGCATAATTCATAGTTTTTAACATCACAACGCGATCATAGGCAATGTTCAAGCCACGGAATTTCCCAAATGTGATCAACCATCAACGAGACCATCGCCACCGGCGCCACCACTCGCCGGAGACTCACCTTGAGCACTTGCCTCACGATCTTGACGCGCAGCCTTCTTCCTCGCCATGATGTCCGCCTTCGTCTCGTTCCACCACGCCAGCTGATCATCGTCCATGCCGTCGGTGCGCATCATCATGATATCCCTCTCCTCGGCCAAGAGCTTCTTCATGGCCTTGGCTTCTTTGAGTGCGATCATCTTCATGTCAAGCTCGGCTTTCAACTTGGCATCTTCCCGCCTTGCTTGCACCTTGGCAAGCTTCACCTCCTTCTTCTTCTCGGTGATGATGAGCTTGGTCTCCAATGTCTTCATCGTCAATGCCTCCATGGACTTCATGAGTTGATCCAACTTCTCCTGGAAGCTAGCTGCTTCGCCTTCTACCTTGACCCTCTCCTTGGCCTTCTTGTTACCCTCGGGCTTGCCGGCGTTTCTCCCACTCATGTCCTCCGCTTCATCATCCATGGTGAGCAGTGCCTCCTTCTTGCACTTTGGCTCGTTGTCCCTCAACTTCCACTTAGGAAGATGTTGAAGAATGGAAAAGCAATGATGAAATTGAAATTTCTTGTTCTTGGAGCCGGCCATGTCCTTGTACCGTGCTTGAGCATACTTGGGCTGCACAACAATAGTATGTGATGTTTCCACATCATCAACACATAATATTGAGAGCAACAAACAAGGAAAACTCACATAGTCCTCCGGCACGCATCCACTAGGGGGGTTGTCGGCCACTTGATCCATGGCAGCACTCCAACGAGAACAAGCTGGTTTGATTATGTTCCATCAGCCCTCAAGGGAGCGATAGGATCTGTCGGCCATGCTCTTGGTGCGAGGCTTCAGCTGGTGGTACAAATCCTCAATGCGCTGCCAATAGCGCTTGCTGCATTGGTCCACTCTGGTGCACGCATCCATCCCCACCTTGCTCCAAGCACGAACCAAGATGGCGTCTTCGATCTCGCTGTAGTTCACCGTGCGTGGCTTCGGCGTCGACGAAGAACCGGCGGCAGCCGGATCAACCTCAACCACCTCCTCCTCGTCACCCTCATCCTCCTCCTCGTCATCAAGGTCTTCGACGTTGCACTCCCCATCGAATGCATCGATACCGGTGTCCAAATTCACCGCGGATTCGTTGAGCATGTCCATGTAGGATGTTGTGGACTCAACATCGAACACCTTGTCTACGTCCATGGTGGGTGGCGGCGGGGCGGGCGGCGCATCGGCCGGAACGGAGGGAGGAGGGGTCGTGGCCTTGGAGGGCGGTGGAGGCGCGAGGCCGATGCGGCTGATTGCCTTTGTCCACACCTTGGCCGGCGCGGCGCCCCTCGGCCCGGCCGCCTTGGTCTTCATCCTGCCCCCCTTCTTGGCAGCGGGCGGGGCTTCGGCCGGCGAAGCTGCGGCCGCCGCAGGTGCTTCGAAGAATTGCTTTGGAATCATCTTCCTCTTCGACGTGATGGTGGCGGAGATCATGGCCGACACGATGCCGGCATTCGGCGGACCTCCGACGGGGACATCAACCACCGCGGCCGAAGGAGGTGCACCGCCGGCGGTAGGTGGCTCTTGCGGACGGTCCATGGCAGCGGGATCCGGCCGGGAAGGGCGGGGCGGAGGAGATCGGGCGGCGGCGGCGGTTGGCTTCAGCGAAACCCTTCCAGTGGAGTGGACGATACCGGTTTGGCCCACTATCCCCGCTCCCACCCCGCACAAGTAGGGGGCGAAGACCCGCCCCGTAATCGAAAACAGCAAAAATCGGAGCGGGGGCCATTTTTACAGGGCGTGCTAGACGGCCGGGTAGAGTCGAAACCCGTATTCTGGCGGTTATTATACGGGTTTGCCCCTTTTAAGGAGTCTGTTAGACATGCTCTAATGGATGGACTGCATGACACTGGAGCCCATCATTCAGAAATCATAGTAACATAAGAAGCTGATAAAGCATTCGAGTATAACACCTTGAGATTCTTCATTGGAATGCAACTATGATAAACAATAACATGAAAAAGGACGTGGTGTTATTTCAGACATCAAACCTTTGGAGCACCTCATCCACAGAAATCATAGCAACATAAGAAGCTGATAAAGCCTTCGAGTACAACACCTTGAGATTCTTCATTGGAATGCAACTATGATAAACAATAACATGAAAAAAGTAGTGGTGTTATTTCAGACATCAAACCTTTGGAGCACCTCATCCACAGTAAATGAAAGATCAGAAGGAAAACAAAACTAAAATAGAACTGGCAGCGAAGTAGTTGTAGCCGCAGGCTCCTGTGACAGCCACACCGCCATCTTCCTACAGTCCAATCAAGATGTCATACCAAATAGAAGCTATTACGACAATTCAAACTTGATAGTTCAGAAAATACTTCTCATATACACACTTCCATGAGCTTTGATTCACGCCAACATCTCCAGGCTGCAAAAGTTCAAAAATAGTAGCGAGGCATTAAAACTCAGAAAGGGAAAATATATTTCTATAGTTGAAGCTATACTTAACCTTTTATTTTTAGTATAGATACCAAGCTAAATCACCTTCCAGTCCCCAAAACTTTGGGAAAAGCTCATTAGTAATTCAAAGAACATACAATTCTAGCCAAGTTCACATATTGGTAGCATGAATCATTCCACTAATGCCATTTGCTAACTCTCAGAATTGCACCGTACTGCATGTAACCTGTAGGGAACAAAAGAGTATGTAAAAAGCTTAAAATTCAAGGGAAAAATTAATAGATACTAATCAACAAGAGTTCCCTAAAAATTTGAACCATAAATATTATTCAATTACTAAGCAGGTCTATTCTCCATGGAAGCACAGTGAGATCCCATGCGAAGGAGCCAGGCAGGTATATTGAGGGAATCTCATCGTTTAATCACTTCAGCATGTACTATTTGCATTATCTCCTTCGCGAACATGTCCAGGAATTTCATCAAACATCGGCGAACAGAACACTGGTATTCTGAATAATCCTATATAACTAAGAAGTTCATCCCCACTAACATATTTCTCTAAACATGCAGCTATGCCACCTAAGCGCTCCCACCACATCATCTATTTCTGTGTCCACGTCACATGATAGCAAAATCGGTCAATTTTTTCGAGACTGTGAATAATACTATCGGCTCTCTGAATCCCCATCTCTCCACCTTCCATTATCCCACGATGGCTCCATTGTCTCCTCGCCTTCAACTCCATCCAACCCTCCCCGTCCTGTCTTTTTCTCTTCCCCTTCCTGTACCCAATCTCTACTTAAGTTGTTGATCTTCGTCACCGTGATTCGCTTCCATAATCCTTTATGGAGCCCGCCAAATACATCTACACTATTGATTAACGAATCCTCTAGCTATCGGCCCTATGCTGAAGCAGCCTAGAATCTCTCCATGAAGTAAAGGGATGGATAGCCCCAAGGGAAGTCTACCATCGGTTTGATGTTCTCCTCGGTCCTCTCTATCTGAACTCCTGTGCTCATCCATCGCCAGACACATGCTCGCAGCCATGGTCCTGAGCTGCAGACTAAGCTGGCAATGTTCTCCTCGATCTACTCTGTGATTACATCCAACCAGTAAGTAGCCATATTCTTGCAGTAATTCCTCTTTTGGGTTCAGATGTATTAGGTAACTGAAGTCTATTGTAATTGATCACTTCGATAAAAACACCTTCAGTTATACGGGCTGCTACTGAACTTCCTCTGTATACATTCTAGCTATGAGCTTATGTTTATCACTGATGTAATAGCATTGGATCCATACTCCTGTTTTATTCTGCTTTCTTTCTGAGCGTGCTAACACCATGCCCCTATTTTGCGCTAACTTCTGAACTATCCAGGTATGCAATATGAATCACCTTCCATATCAACCAATAATTTATGCTTTTTTTTCACATTTTCCTAAATATTTATAGTATTGCTGTATATACCTTTTTAGGCTTATTCAATCATTTAAGTATCAAATTACTAATACAGGATTCTCATAGTTTTTGTTTTTGATGTGTACCAACTAAAGCCTAATATTTTTCCGCTCCATAGTTTCTTTTCCATTGAGATGCTAAACTGTAGAATTTTCCGCTCCATAGTTTGTTTTCCATTGAGATGCATCATCCCTCACCACAAGCACTACGTTAAGGCCCACGTACTGTCCGAAGTGTTTTCTGTGATGAAACATCAAGTCCTTTGTCTTCTAAACTGCCGCTGTCAGTTTCTAAAAAAATTACCACAATCCCACACATGTTCATCTTCTAATTATAACAGAGAGATCCACACAGCCCTTGAATGAAATTAGTGGAGGGTAGCTGAAGGGGCTCTCCACTTGCGTTTAACGGCGGCCAATCCATCACACTTACATCTACTGTCTTCATGAATCATGACCGTGTGTGTATGTAATACCCTGTTTATGTCTCAGGGGCCGCCGTCTGTGGCCATGAGAGGAGATGCGGCAAGGTTCTGAATCCATGACTTTTAATTCTCCTTTCTGATTGAATGCAGGATTTGCCTCTTAGTCGGTCCTCATCTCCTCTGCTTCGCCACAGAGCTACAGGCCACAGATATGAGCTCTTATCTCTAATTTCTTTGTTTGGAATTTCCCATATACATTACCCTGTCCTTCTTTTTTGCCGTTATTAACAGGTTGAACAGAAATCAGGCCCCTGTTTTTGTCCATTTTCAATTGGTACGTATTGGAACTCACTTGCTCTTGAGAAGTTCTCATTTTAAGAAGTTATTGTTATGCCTAATTTAAGTGTTGAGGCAAGGTTTCAGCACATACGGTTTCCTCTCTCTCTCTCTCCCCATCATGGTGCGTACAATTGTTTTCTTGTCCAATTCTAATTTTCCATATGCATATTGAGTTATTGACCTGATGGTGCCATTGGATTTCATTACAGGCAGATCGCTCCTCTCACCATCCGTGATATCAGCGTGGTGTTGTGCGAAGACATTGGTCAACAGCATGCCTACTGATTATCTCAGACTCTTAATTATGCCAATTATGCAGTAATGATATGGAGAAGAATCTTAGTTATTTTGTCTATTTTAATGAACATAAGTTCTCAAAAGTATACTTTCTCACGTTGATTTATATCATCACTTCACATATAAATACATACACCAGTAGCCTATTAGTTGTTCAGTAGTTAAGTTTGATTAGAAAGGCAAGTGACTTCCAATATTTGTTCATAATTTCTTATCCATTCCACTATCAAGAACTGTTAAATTTCCGCAGCAACGCGCGGGGAATTCACTAGTTAACAAAAAAGTCATTCTTACCATATCAGAAGTTGGGCAACTGCCAATAAATGATCATAGGAGCTATTCTCGCAGATGTTGAGAAAATTAGCAATTTACCAAGTAATTTAGACAAAATAGACCGCAAGAAAAACATGACTAGATTAATGGAAAATAAACAATGTATGTAGGAGGAGAAAGATAATGGAAACACATTCGGAGAGATTGATCCATAAATTATAGGTGCGACACAAATAGAGAGCATGGTGGTGATCTGAACAAGATGAAAGAAAACACCATACAGCTGTGCGCCCGCGTTGGCATTGACGTTGTCGTTTTCAGCCATGTCGTCGAGGTAGAGACTGCTGATGTCGGGGAAGAAGTCCTCATCGGGGAAGTGGTCGTCGAAGTCCGTGATGAAGTCAGTAGTCGCGCTGATAGCGCTCCCCAAAAACCTTATCGCCCTTCTCCCGTACAGGACTCGAAGAAGCGGGGTTTCGGAGGCCTACTGTCCCGGATCGCGGTGCACGCCGCAAGACGGGATGGAGAAGAACCTGTAGCAGCGCAGTGCTATGGAAAGCGTTTGCAAGAACCTGTACATGAGGTGAGGAGCGACCTCCCTTTTATAGGCACGGGCAGGCAGGCGAACAGACGGCGACGGGAGATGAAACGAACAGTCAGTGGGAGGCGAACCGAGGAGACAGCAGCCGGAGCCGAACGGCCCTAATAAAAACCCACTAGCAAAAATTCGTTTCAGCTTTGTGCAACCGTTCAGATTATTTCCCATTCACGCGCGGCAAAAAGATAGAGAAGCTCTCGGCTCGAGGCATTCCCGCAACCCGCGGCGTGTCGTGACGAGCGAGCGAGCGAGGAGGAGGAGGAGTGCGCGAGGATTCCCTCTTGTTCTCACTCACATACAAGTGCTAGAACAGCTCTCCTTATAAACCACTCCAGCTCTCTCTCAACTAGCAATGTGGGACTAAACATTTGTCCCACCTCTTGCCATGCATGAATGGGCTACATGGGCCTCTAGGATTTTCAGGAATTTTATTGGAATGGAAAAATTGGACTGGGCTATTTTGGGCCAAAATTCCAACAATCCCCCACCAGATCCCAGAGGCACATGTAATTTTGCCTTTGGTTCCAAAACATTGTTTATATACTGGTACTTGCAGTGGAGACTGTTAAGTTGAACTTCCACCTAGAACTCTATGCTACACTAGGCGGCGACTTGTACAGTGGACTATGCCTTGAACTGCAAGTTTGCTGCATCCTAGCTTCACACAAAGCCTTGACCAATACTAGGCTGCCGTGGGACTTCCCCGCGGGTGGAGCTTATGCGTCATACTCCATGGCCTTTCATGAGTTTGTTAGAGAGCACCCAACTCTCATAGACTGCGACGGTTAACAGTCAAACTCATATAGGTGTGCTCTTCAAAAGATGTTCGCAGGACAACATCTCTCGCTTAAGATAAGCCACTTAGAACACATTAAGATAAATATCAACCTGCCATGCAGAATAGGAAAGTATTGCATCTTCACGGAGTGGTGTTTATTAAAATATGGATACTTTCCTCTCAGTCAACCAACAGCTTGTCTCCTAATTCTAATTAACGGGATCTTCGATCACATAGAGTTGTTTACCACTGTGGAAAACTCATATTGTGGGTCTCATACCCATCTCCTTTGATGCATTATCTATCACATTGCGTGATAGACCCTTTGTGAAGGGATCTGCCAGATTCTTAGATGTTTGGATGTAGTCCAATGCAATAACTCCGGAGTTTCTCATTTTTCTGACAGATTTCAATCTCCTCTTCACATGTCTTGAGGACTTCATATTATCCTTAGAACTGTTCACCTTAACAATCACTGTTTGATTGTCACAGTTCATTAGAATTGCGGGTATAGGTTTTTCAACCACAGGTAAGTCCATCAAGAGTTCACGGAGCCACTCTGCTTCAACAGTGGCCGTGTCTAATGCTGTGAGTTCTGCTTTCATAGTTGACCTCGTTAAAATGGTCTCGCTTGCAAGACTTCCAAGAAACAGCGCCACCTCCAAGTGTAAATATATATCCACTCGTGGCCTTTATCTCATCAGCATCAGAAATCCAATTTGAATCACTATAACCCTCTAGTACCCTTGGATACCCGGTATAGTGGTTGCCATAGCTCATGGTGCCTTTTAAATAGCGCATAACTCTCTCAAGAGCTTGCCAATGATCATGTCCAGGATTTGAGACAAATCGACTGAGTTTGCTTACAGCAAAAGCAATGTCAGGCCTCGTAGCGCTAGTTAAATACATAAGCGAGCCAATTATTTGAGAGTATGTAAGTTGATTTCTAGCAGTGCCTCGATTCTTTCGAAGTATCATACTAGGATCATATGGTGTTGGAGAAGTCTTGCAATCGCTATACCCAAAACGACTCAAGACCTTTTCAACATAGTGAGATTGAAGCAAAGTGATCCCACCATCATCATCTCTCATCAGCTTGATGTTCAAGATAACATCAGCCACTCCTAAATCCTTCATCTCAAAAGACTGAGATAGAAAGTCCTTGACCTTCTTAATCACATTAAGGTTGGTCCCAAAAATCAATATGTCATCAACATATAAACACAGAATGACTCCCTCGCCCCCACCATGGCGATAGTACACACATTTGTCCGCTTCGTTTACAACAAAGCCTGCACTTGGTTAAGGTTTTATCAAATTTCTCGTGCCATTGCTTTGGTGCTTGTTTAAGACCATATAAAGACTTCAACAACTTGCATACCTTTCCTTCTTGACCATTTACTACAAAACCATCTGGTTGATCCATATAAATTTCCTCGTCCAACTCTCCATTTAGGAAAGCTGTCTTGATGTCCATTTGATGAACGAGAAGACCATGTGAGGCGGCCAGAGAAAGTAGTACTCGAATAGTGGTCAACCTAGCCACAGGTGAGTAAGTGTCAAATAAGTCTTCTCCTTCCTTTTGGGTATAACCCTTGGCCACAAGTCTTGCCTTGTACTTTTCAATAGTACCATCCGGCCTTAGTTTCTTCTTAAACACCCATTTGCATCCTACAGGTTTGCAACCATAAGGACGATCGCTGATCTCCCAAGTTCCATTGGCTAAAATGGAATCCATTTCACTTCGGACAGCTTCCTTCCAGTAGTCAGCATCAGGAGATGCATAAGCTTCTGAAATAGAAGTGGGAGTATCATCTACGAGATACACAACGAAATCATCACCAAAAGACTTTGCAGTCCTTTGTCTCTTGCTCCTTTTAGGAATTTCGTTATCATTTTTCTCGGGATCTTGAAGGTGTTCGAAGGGAATAGTAGGTTCAGGAATTGTAACAAATTCCTGACTAGATAAGTTAGGTATCTCCTGATTTGATGAGCTAGAAACATTTTTCATAGGAAAAATATCCTCAAAGAAAGTCGCGTCATTCGACTCCATGATTGTGCCAACGTGCATGTCGGATACCTCAGATTTTACTATTAAAAATCTATAGCCAATGCTACGAAAAGCATATCCCAGAAAGACACAATCTACAGTTTTTGGTCCAAGCTTGCGCTTCTTGGGGATCGGTACATTCACTTTCGCTAAACAACCCCAAGTTCGTAGGTAAGAGAGTTTTAACCTTTTCTTTTCCCATTCCTCGAATGGAGTAATTTCTTTGTTCTTTGTGGGAACTCGGTTTAGGACATGACACGCGGTCAACAGTGCCTCCCCCCACCATTCCTTAGAGAGACCCGATGTGTCTAACATGGCATTAATCAGATCTGTTAGAGTTCGGTTCTTTCTTTCGGCTACTCCATTTGACTGGGGTGAGTAGGGAGGCGTCCTCTCATGAATTATACCATGTTCCGCACAAAAGGAATCAAACTCATTGGAAAAATACTCTCCACCTCGATCAGACCTTAGCCTCTTAATTAATCTTTCGATCAAGTTGGTTTTCTGCTTCAACTTTATAAATTTTGAAGAAGCTCAAAGCCTCATCTTTTGTCTTCAGAAGATACACATGACAGTATCTCGTAGAGTCATCAATCAATGTCATGAAGTATTTCTTTCCACCTTTTGTCAATACACCATTCATCTCACAAAGATCGAGTGTATGAGCTCTAGTGGTGCCAAATTTCTCACCTCTGCAGTCGTATGCGACTTGCGAGGTTGTTTTGCTTGCACGCATGCTAGGCATTTCGATCCTTTGGTATAAGTGAATTTTGGTATTAAATCTAATTTTGATAATCACGTCATGCAACCAAAATCAACATGACAAAGACGTGAATGCCAGACATTTGATATAAGATCAGACGAAACATGATTCACAACTTTATTACAAACATCTGACAGTGATAGATGGAATAAACCTCCGCACTCATATCCTTTACCAATAAAAGTACCAAACTTAGAAAGTACAAACTTATTGGACTCGAAAACAATCTTGTAGCCATCATGACATAGAAGGGATCCGCTAACAAGATTCTTATTTATTGAGGGAACATGATGCACGTTATTCAGTCGCACGGTCTTTCCCGAAGTGAACTTCAGATCGACCGTACCAACACCATGAACAGAAGCATGCGAGCCGTTCCCCATCGGCACGGACTGAGTCCCTCCGATCCGATATGAAGAAAACATGGAAATGTCAGAACAAACATATACATTAGCGCCCGTGTCAATCCACCAATCAGGAGAACGACATAATGAAAGAACAGTAGGTAATATACCATACCCAACATCCTTCATATCAACATCGCCCATGACAACATTGACGGTCTTGCCGCCCTTCCCATGCTGGCGCCTGTCATAACGGTTGGGGCAGCTAGGAGCCCAATGCTCAGGATCACCGCACACATGACAGGAACCTTTCTTCTTATCAGTCTTCTTCTTGAAAGTAGTGGACTGTGAGGTGATACGTCCAAAACGTATCTACTTTCCCGAACACTTTTGCTATTGTTTTGCCTCTAATTTGTGTATTTTGGATGCAACTAACACGGACTAACGCTGTTTTCAGTATAACTGCTCTGGTGTCTTGTTTTTGTGCAGAAATCCAACTTTCAGGAAAATCCTCAGAATTTATGCGAAAGGTCCTATTTTCCCAGAATACTGACGGAGCCAGAAGGGCAAGCCAGGTGGGGGCCCGAGGGCCCCACACACTAGGCCGGCGTGGCCCAGGAGGGGGGCGCGCGGCCCTAGTGTGTAGCGGCCTCGGCTGGCCCCCGACGCCCTCCTTCGGACTACTTATTGCCTTCGACCTAAAAACGCACGGGGGTGAGTCGAAATCGCCAGAAACCATCCGATGACGCCGCCACCGTCGCGAAACTCCGTCTCGGGACCAGAAACTCCGTTCTGGCACTCCGCCGGGACGGGGAATTGGAGGAGATCATCGCCATCATCACCACCGACGCCTCTCCATCGACCAGCCAGGTTTCCCCATCCATGTGTGAGTAATTCCCCCGCTGTAGGCCGAAGGGGATGGTAGGGATTGGATGAGATTGGTCATGTAATAGCATAAGATTGTTAGGGCATAGTGCCTAGTGTCCGTAATTGGCACTTTTATGATATTGTTGCAACTTGTTATGCTTAATGCTTGTCACTAGGGCCCGAGTGCCATGATCTCAGATCTGAACATGTTATCAATTCATTATGATATTCATTGCTTTATGATCTTACCTGCAAGTTGTATACACGTATTGTTGTCCGGAACCTAAGGCCCCAAAGTGACAGAAATTGGGACAACCGAAGGGGATGGCGGTGATATGAGGATCACATGTGTTCATGGAGTGTTAATGCTTTGCTCCGGTGCTCTATTAAAAGGAGTGCCTTAATTTCCGATAGATTCCCTAGAGGCCCGGCTGCCACCGACTGGTAGGACAAAAGATGTTGTGCAAGTTTCTCATTGCGAGCACGTACAACTATATATGGAACACATGCCTATTGATTGATTAGTACTTGGATACCGTTTTATTATTATCTGCAAATGCCCTTGCTTTGATTGTTACATGAGTTTCTCTCATCCATGCAACGCCCGTTATCCATCCCCGTGCATACAGTATTTTAATCCTCGCTGTTTACTATAATCACTACTGCTGTCTTTGTTACTCGCCGCTGTTATTTCATCACTACTACTCGCTATAAAACTCGTTACTATCGATAAACTCTTGCGAGCAAGTCTATTTCCAGGTGCAGCTGAATTGACAACTCCACTCGTTAAGGCTTTCAAGTATTCTTTGTCTCCCCTTGTGTCGAATCAATAAATTGGGTTTTACTTCCCTCGAAGACCGTTGCGATCCCCTATACTTGTGGGTCATCAAGACTATTTTCCGGCGCCGTTGTCGGGGAGCATAGCTTTATTTGGAAGTTCACTTGGATTGATATTGTTCGCTGCAAATTCTCCATCATGGGTAAACCTCGCGATCCTAAAGTCGCTATATTACCATCCACTACAAGAAAAGGTACAACTCTGAGTACCTCTGCTGCTCTTGATTCACCATCTGTGATTGATAAACTTGTTTCACCACCACATGCTTCACATGCTGGTACTTCTGCTAGATCTGAAAATTCTTATAATATTGATGATGCTTCTGCTGTGCTTGATGATAGTGGTTCATTGGGATCTTTTCTAGATGCTACAATTGCTAGGTCTAGACAAATTGAAAATGCTTGAAACTCCTAATGAAAATGCTGCTACACTCGTTAATTCACCCGAGTCTGTTGAATACTCTAGTGATGATCTTGATGAGGATTATGTAGAATTTGATGATGATTTTATTGATAAATGCAATGCTACTACTGATGCAAGAAAAATTAAAAAGTTGCTTGCACAACATACTGTTAGATATAAACTGTCTCCTGATCCTAAATTTGCCACATCTCCTATAAACATTAAGGATAAGGATTATGATTTTTCTCTTGATTTGTCTCATATATATATTGTTGAGAAAACACCTTTTTGTAGTACTGAAAAAGAAAGTGCTATAGAACACATGATTGAGCTATCTACTCTTAGTAGCTTGTTTTCTGATGATGTTAAGAAGCGTACTTATTTCGTCGCTAAAATTTTCCCTTTCTCATTAAAGGATGATGCTAAAACTTGGTATAATAGTTTGCCACCTGATTCTATTAATAGTCCAAAAGAATTGCTTGATGTTTTCTTCCGGAAATACTTTCCTGCTAGTGCTCAACATATTGCTTTGCAGAGAATTTATAATTTTGATCAGGAAGATGGAGAGAAATTGCCTGAGGCCTGGGTGATGGCGTGTATTTCACACGTTCGTTGGGAACCCCAAGAGGAAGGTATGATGCACACAGCAGCAAGTTTTCCCTCAGAAAGAAACCAAGGTTTATCGAACCAGGAGGAGCCAAGAAGCACGTTGAAGGTTGATGGCGGCGGGATGTAGTGCGGCGCAACACCGGAGATTCCGGCGCCAACGTGGAACCTGCACAACACAACCAAAGTACTTTGCCCCAACGAAACAGTGAGGTTGTCAATCTCACCGGCTTGCTGTAACAAAGGATTAACCGTATTGTGTGGAAGATGATTGTTTGCAGAGAAAACAGTAGAAACAAGTATTGAAGCAGATTTGTATTTCAGTATTAAAGAATGGACCGGGGTCCACAGTTCACTAGAGGTGTCTCTCCCATAAGATAAAAGCATGTTGGGTGAACAAATTACAGTCGAGCAATTGACAAATAGAGAGGGCATAACAATGCACATACATGTCATGATAAGTATAGTGAGATTTAATTGGGCATTACGACAAAGTACATAGACCGCCATCCAACTGCATCTATGCCTAAAAAGTCCACCTTCAGGTTATCATCCAAACCCCTTCCAGTATTAAGTTGCAAAGCAACAGACAATTGCATTAAGTATGGTGCGTAATGTAATCGACAACTACATCCTTAGACATAGCCTCAATGTTTTATCCCTAGTGGCAACAGCACAACACAACCTTAGAACTTTCATCACTCGTCCTGGTGTCAATGCGGGCATGAACCCACTATCGAGCATAAATACTCCCTCTTGGAGTTAAGAGCAAAAACTTGGCCGCAGCCTCTACTAATAACGGAGAGCATGCAAGATCATAAACAACACATATGTAATAACTTGATAATTAACATAACATGGTATTCTCTATCCATCGGATCCCGACAAACACAACATAGAGTATTACAGATAGATGATCTTGATCATGTTAGGCAGCTCACAAGATCCAACAATGAAGCACAATGAGGAGAAGACAACCATCTAGCTACCGCTATGGACCCATAGTCCAGGGGTGAACTACTCACTCATCACTCCGGAGGCGACCATGGCGGTGTAGAGTCCTCCGGGAGATGAATCCCCTCTCCGGCAGGGTGCCGGAGGAGATCTCCAGAATCCCCCGAGATGGGATTGGCGGCGGCGGCGTCTCAGTAAGGTTTTCCGTATCGTGGTTTTTCGCATCAAGGGTTTCGCGACGGATGCTTTAAGTAGGCGGAAGGGCAACGTGGGGGGCCACACGAGGGCCCCACACCACAGGTCGGCGCGGCCAAGGCCTGGGCCGCGCCGTCCTATGGTGGCGGCCCCTCGTGGCCCCACTTCGACTCCTCTTCGGTCTTCCGGAAGCTTCGTGGCAAAATAGGACCCTGGGTCTTGATTTCGTCCAATTCCGAGAATATTTCGTTACTAGGATTTCTGAAACCAAAAACAGCAGAAAACAGACAATCGGCTCTTCGGCATCTTGTTAATAGGTTAGTTCCGTAAAATGCACGAATATGACATAAAGTGTGCATAAAACATGTAGGTATCATCAATAATATGGCATGGAACATAAGAAATTATCGATACGTCGGAGACGTATCAGCATCCCCAAGCTTAGTTCTGCTCGTCCCGAGCAGGTAAAACGATAACAAAGATAATTTCTGAAGTGACATGCCGTCATAACCTTGATCATACTATTTGTAAACATATGTAATGAATGCAGCGATCAAAACAATGGTAATGACATGAGTAAACAAGTGAATCATAAAGCAAAGACTTTTCATGAATAGTACTTCAAGACAAGCATCAATAAGTCTTGCATAAGAGTTAACTCATAAAGCAATAAATCAAAGTAAAGGTATTGAAGCAACACAAAGGAAGATTAAGTTTCAGCGGTTGCTTTCAACTTATAACATGTATATCTCATGGATAATTGTCAACATAGAGTAATATAACAAGTGCAATATGCAAGTATGTAGGAATCAATGCACAGTTCACACAAGTGTTTGCTTCTTGAGGTGGAGAGAGATAGGTGAACTGACTCAACATAAAAGTAAAAAGAATGGTCCTTCAAAGAGGAAAGCATCGATTGCTATATTTGTGCTAGAGCTTTTATTTTGAAAACATGAAACAATTTTGTCAACGGTAGTAATAAAGCATATGAGTTATGCAAATTATATCTTACAAGTTGCAAGTCTCATGCATAGTATACTAATAGTGCCCGCACCTTGTCCTAATTAGCTTGGACTACCGGATCTTTGCAATACGCATGTTTTAACCAAGTGTCACAATGGGGTACCTCCATGCCGCATGTACAAAGGTCTAAGGAGAAAGCTCGCATTTTGGATTTCTCGCTTTTGATTATTCTCAACTTAGACATCCATACCGGGACAACATGGACAACGAGATAATGGACTCCTCTTTAATGCATAAGCATGTGACAACAATTATTATTCTCATATGAGATTGAGGATATATGTCCAAAACTGAAACTTCCACCATAAATCATGGCTTTAGTTAGCGGCCCAATGTTCTTCTCTAACAATATGCATGCTCCAACCATTAAGGTGGTAGATCTCTCTTACTTCAGACAAGACGGACATGCATAGCAACTCACATGATATTCAACAAAGAATAGTTGATGGCGTCCCCTGAAACATGGTTATCGCACAACAAGCAACTTAATAAGAGATAAAGTGCATAAGTACATATTCAATACCACAATAGTTTTTAAGCTATTTGTCCCATGAGCTATATATTGCAAAGGTGAATGATGGAATTTTAAAGGTAGCACTCAAGCAATTTACTTTGGAATGGCGGATAAATACCATGTAGTAGGTAGGTATGGTGGACACAAATGGCATAGTGGTTGGCTCAAGGATTTGGATGCATGAGAAGTATTCCCTCTCGATACAAGGTTTAGGCTAGCAAGGTTATTTGAAACAAACACAAGGATGAACGTTACAACAAAACTCACATAAAAGACATATTGTAAACATTATAAGACTCTACACCGTCTTCCTTGTTGTTCAAAACTCAATACTAGATGTTATCTAGACTCTAGAGAAACCAAATATGCAAACCAAATTAGCAAGCTCTAAGTGTTTCTTCATTAATGGGTGCAAAGTATATGATGCAAGAGCTTAAACATGAGCACAACAATTGCCAAGTATCAAATTATTCAAGACATTTTATAATTACTACATGTAGCATTTTCCAATTCCAACCATATAACAATTTAACGAAGAAGAAACTTCGCCATGAATACTATGAGTAGAGCCTAAGGAAATACTTGTCCATATGCTACAGCGGAGCGTGTCTCTCTCCCACAAAGTGAATGCTAGGATCCATTTTATTCAAACAAAACAAAAACAAAAACAAACCGACGCTCCAAGCAAAGTGCATAAGATGTGACGAAATAAAAATATAGTTTCGGGGAGGAACCTGATAATGTTGTCGATGAAGAAGGGGATGCCTTGGGAATCCCCAAGCTTAGACGCTTGAGTCTTCTTAGAATATGCAGGGGTGAACCACCGGGGCATCCCCAAGCTTAGAGCTTTCACTCTCCTTGATCATATTGTATCATCCTCATCTCTTGATCCTTGAAAACTTCCTCCACACCAAACTCGAAACAACTCATTAGAGGGTTAGTGCACAATAAAAATTAACATGTTCAGAGGTGACACAATCATTCTTAACACTTCTGGACATTGCATAAAGCTACTGGACATTAATGGATCAAAGAAATTCATCCAACATAGCAAAAGAGGCAATGCGAAACAAAAGGCAGAATCTGTCAAAACAGAACAGTCCGTAAAGATGGATTTTATTAGGGCACCAGACTTGCTCAAATGAAAATGCCCAAATTGAATGAAAGTTGCGTACATATCTGAGGATCACTCACGTAAATTGGCTTAATTTTATGAGTTACCTACGAGAGAATTAGACCCAGATTCGTGACAGCAAAGAAATCTGTTTCTGCGCAGTAATCCAAATCTAGTATTTACTTTACTATCAAAGACTTTACTTGGCACAACAAAACATAAAAATAAGATAAGGAGATGTTGCTACAGTAGTAAACAACTTCCAAGACTCAAATATAAAACAAAAATACTGTAGTAAAAACATGGGTTGTCTCCCATAAGCGCTTTTCTTTAACGTCTTTCAGCTAGGCGCGAAAAGTGTATATCAAGTAACATCAAGAGACGAAGCATCAACATCATAATTTGTTCTAATAATAGAATCATAATGTAACTTCATTCTCTTTCTAGGGAAGTGTTCCATACCTTTCTTGAGAGGAAATTGATATTTAATATTACCTTCCTTCATATCAATAGTAGCACCAACGGTTCGAAGAAAAGGTCTTCCCAATATAATGGGGCAAGATGCATTGCATTCAATATCCAAGACAACAAAATCAACGGGGACAAGGTTATTGTTAACCATAATATGAACATTATCAACTCTTCCCAAAGGTTTCTTTTTAGCATTATCAGCGAGATTAACATCCAGATAACAGTTTTTTCAATGGTGGCAAGTCAAGCATATCATAGACTTTCTTAGGCATAACAGAAATACTTGCACCAAGATCACATAAAGCATTACAATCAAAATCTTTTACTCTCATTTTAATGATGGGCTCCCAACCATCCTCTAGCTTTCTAGGAATAGAAGTTTCAAGTTTTAGTTTTTCTTCTCTAGCTTTTATGAGAGCATTTGTAATATGTTTTGTGAAAGCCAAGTTTATAGCGCTAGCATTGGGACTCTTAGCAAGTTTTTGTAAGAACTTTATAACTTCAGAGATGTGGCAATCATCAAAATCTAAATCATTACAATCTAAAGCAATGGGATTATCATCCCCAAGGTTGGAAAAAATTTCAGCAGCTTTATCACAGAGCGCTTTAGCAGTTTTAGCAGTTTCAGGTAATTTTGCGCGCTTTGCACTAGGAGTAGAAACATTGCCAACACCAATTATGTTATTATTGATAGTAGGAGGTGCAGCAACATGTGAATCATTAGCATTGCTAGTGGAGGTAATAGTCCAAACTTTAGCTATATTTTTCTCTTTAGCTAGTTTTTCATTTTCTTCTCTATCCCACCTAGCACGCAGCTTCAGCCATTAATCTTATATTCTCATTAATTCTAACTTGGATGGCATTTGCTGTAGTAACAATTTTATTTTCAATATCCCTATTAGGCATAACTTTCGATTTCAAAAGATCAACATCAGAGGCAAGACTATCAACCTTAGAAGCAAGAATATCAATTTTATTGAGATTTTCCTCAACAGATTTGTTAAAGGCAGTTTGCGTACTAATAAATTCTTTTAGCATAGCTTCAAGTCTAGGGGGTGTATTCCTATTATTTTTGTAAGAATTTCCATAAGAATTAGCATAACCGTTACCATTATTATAAGGATATGGCCTATAGTTATTACTAGAATTGTTCCGATAAGCATTGTTGTTGAAATTATTATTTTTAATGAAGTTTACATCAACATGTTCTTCTTGGGCAACCAATGAAGCTAATGGAACATTATTAGGATCAACATTAGTCCTATCATTCGCAAGCATAGACATAATAGCATCAACCTTATCATTCAAGGAAGAGGATTCTTCAACGAATTTACCTTCTTACCTTGTGGAGCTCTTTCCGTGTGCCATTCAGAGTAATTAACCATCATATTATCAAGAAGCTTTGTTGCTTCACCAAGAGTGATGGACATAAAGGTACCTCCAGCAGCTGAATCCAATAAATTCCGCGAAGAAAAATTTAGTCCTGCATAAAAGGTTTGGATGATCATCCAAGTAGTCGATCCATGGGTTGGGCAATTTTTAACCAAAGATTTCATTCTTTCCCAAGCTTGAGCAACATGTTCATTATCCAATTGTTTAAAATTCATTATGCTACTCCTCAAAGATATAATTTTAGCAGGGGGATAATATCTACCAATAAAAGCATCCTTGCATTTAGTCCATGAATCAATACTATTCTTAGGCAGAGATAGAAACCAATCTTTAGCTCTTCCGCTTAATGAGAAAGGAAACAATTTTAATTTAATAATGTCACCATCTACATCTTTATACTTTTGCATTTCACATAGTTCAACAAAATTATTGAGGTGGGCAGCAGCATCATCAGAACTAACACTGCAAAATTGCTCTCGCATAACAAGATTCAAGTAAAGCAGGTTTAATTTCAAAGAATTCCGCTGTAGTAGTAGGTGGAGCAATAGGTGTGCATAGGAAATCATTATTATTTGTGCTAGTGAAGTCACACAACTTAGTATTTTCAGGGGTGGCCATTTTAGCAGTAGTAAATAAAACAAACTAGATAAAG
>NC_061509.1:111974311-111985571 GCF_022539505.1 Lolium rigidum | reverse complement strand
GGGTATTTCGGACAGCTAGTCCGGGGTCCCCACAGTACCGGTAGCTATGTGGTTAATCTCTCTCTCCATGTACTTCAATACAATGATCTCATGAGTTGCTTTGCATGATTGAGATCCATATGATGAGCTTTGTAATCTAGATGTTGTTATGCTATTCAAGTGGATTTTACTTATGTGATCTCCGGAGACTCCTTGTCCCACGTGTGTAAAGGTGAAAGTGTGTGCACCGTGTGGGTCTCTTAGGCTATATTTCACAGAATACTTATTCACTGAGTTATGATTTGAGTTGGATGTCTCTATGAAATTGTGGTGTGTTAGTACCTCCTATGAATGCTCACAGTGACAGCGTGGGGTGTTTATTAGTACTTGGGAATACATCTTTAAGGTTTTCCTACATGATGAATTAGTGTTCGTTATCTTGCCAAAGAGTAATTCAGAGTAGCATAGTGAAGTGCTTATATTTATATTCAATTATGATTGCAATGTTGAAAGTGTCCACTAGTGAAAGTATGATCCCTAGGCCTTGTTTCTAAGCATCGAAACTCCGTTTATTTATCGTTACGTTGCATGTTTACTCGCTGCCATATTTTATTCAGATTGCTATTACCACTCATATACATCCATATTACTTGCATCTCACTATCTCTTCGCCGAACTAGTGCACCTATACATCTGACAAGTGTATTAGGTGTGTTGGGGACACAAGAGACTTCTTGTATCGTGATTGCAGGGTTGCTTGAGAGGGATATCTTTGACCTCTTCCTCCCTGAGTTCGATAAACCTTGGGTGATTCACTTAAGGGAAACTTGCTCGCTGTTCTACAAACCTCTGCTCTTGGAGGCCCAACACTGTCTACAGGAATAGAAGCGTGCGTAGACATCAAGCTACTTTTCTGGCGCCGTTGCCGGGGAGGTAAGGTAAAAGGTATTCACATCCTCCGACTACTAAGCTATCTCCTAGTCTTGTTGCCGGTGTGTGAGTGCTCGAAGCTATTTCCTTTAGATCCTGCAATTGCATCTTTTTCTTTCTTGTTTTTATTTTTCACTAGTTAGGCATAATGGAAAACATCTATGAGCTTTTTAAACTATTTCCTGAGTCAAGACATGAATGGTTTAATGCGAAAATTAAAAAACCTATGGAACCTTATTTGCATGCTAGTAGCAATGATATTAGTATGAACGCTTTGAACACCATTGTTGATAATGATATAGAAAGTTCTAAGCTTGGGGAGGTCGGTTTTGATGAAAATGATCTCTTTAGCCCTCCGAGTATTGAGGAGAAAGTTTATGTTGATTATGATATGCCTCCCATTTATGATGATTATAATGATAGTGGTCTTCTGGTGCCGCCTACTATGGAGGATAAATTTAATTATGATTACAATATGCCTCCTATATTTGATGATAGCTACTTTGTTGAATTTGCTCCCACTACAATTAATAAGAATGACTATGCTTATGTTGGGAGTAGTAATTATTTTATGCATGAGACTCATGATAAGAATGTTTCATTTGATACTTATATTGTTGAGTTTGTTCATGATGCCACTGAAAGTTATTATGAGAGAGGAAAATATGGTTGTAGAAATTTTCATGTTACTAAAACACCTCTCTTTTTGCTGAAAATCTTGAAGCTGCACTTGCTTTATCTTTCTATGCTTGTTGCATTATGCTTCATGAATTTGTTTATTTACAAGATTCCTTTTCATAGGAAGTGGGTTAGGCTTAAATTTGTTTTGAATTTCCTTTTTGACGCTCTCTTTTGCTTCAACTACTATTTCTTGCGAGTGCATCATTAAAATTACTGAGCCCATCTTAATGGCTATAAAGAAAGCACTTCTTGGGAGATAACCCATGTCTTTATTTTACTACAGCAATTTTGTTTTATATTTGAGTATTGGAAGTTGTTACTACTGTAGCAACCTCTCCTTATCTTTATTTTATTGCATTGTTGTGCCAAGTAAAGTCTTTGATAGTAAAGTCAATACTAGATTTGGATTACTGCGCAGAAACAGATTTCTTGCTGTCACGAATTTGGGTATGATTCTCTGTAGGTAACTCGGAAAAATCTGCCAATTTACGTGCGTGATCCTCAGATATGTACGCAACTTTCATTCAATTTGAGAATTTTCATCTGAGCAAGTCTGGTGCCTCTACAAAATTCGTCTTTACGAACCGTTCGTTTTGACAGATTCTGCCTTTTATTTCGCATTGCCTCTTTTGCTGTGTTGGATGGATTTCTTTGTTCCATTAACTTCCAGTAGCTTTGAGCAATGTCCAGAAGTGTTAAGAATGATTGTATCACCTCTGAACATGTGAATTTTTAATTATGCACTAAGCCTCTAATGAGTTTGTTTTGAGTTTGGTGTGGAGGAAGTTTTCAAGGGTCAAGAGAGGAGGATGATATACTATGATCAAGAAGAGTGAAGAGTCTAAGCTTGGGGATGCCCCGTGGTTCATCCCTGCATATTTCAAGAAGACTCAAGCATCTAAGCTTGGGGATGCCCAAGGCATCCCCTTCTTCATCTACAAATTATCGGGTTTCTTCTCTTGAAACTATATTTTTATTCGGTCACATCTTATGTACTTTACTTGGAGCGTACGTAGTGCTTTTATTTTTCGTTTTGTTATTTTAATTCTCTGAATAAATTCATGCTTGTGTGGGAGAGAGACACGCTCCGCTGTTGCATAGGAACACATGTGTTCTTAGCTTTACTTTTAATGTTCATGGCGAAGGTTGAAACTGCTTCGTTCATTGCTATATGGTTGGAAACAGAAAATGCTGCATGTGGTAATTGGTATAATGTCTTGAATAATTTGATACTTGGCAATTGTTGTGCTCATATAGATCATATTTAAGCTCTTGCATCATGTACTTTGCACCTATTAATGAAGAACTACATAGAGCTTGTTAAAATTTAGTTTGCATGATTGATCTCTAGAGTCTAGATATTTTCTGGTTAAGGTGTTTGAACAATAAGGAGACAATGTAAAGTCTTATAATAGTTACAATACTAGGAAGCATCCGCGCGGCGACACGCCGCGCCCGTCCTAATAATCCTTTGATAAGGCACTAAGTATTCAAATTTAAGCATATATAGGTTCTACTATATGTTGCAAATATTTATGAAATAGATTTAATAATAGTCATGTACACAGGGTAGACGGGCAAAGAACTGATCCGTTTCTCTCATGCACAGGCACGAAGAGGACAATATGGACGCGCGTGAAAAGCAATCCTGATCTTTTTCACTTTAATCCCTTTCTCAGCACTGTCGCACCTATACGATCCCCTTCTACTCTCTTTCCCATGAAGCTAGAGCCACCGCATGTCCTCCTCAATTCCGGCCGCCGGAGCATCAATCGACGAAAGCGAGCATACTGCAGTGATCCTCGTGGCTTGCACCGCTGATTCGTCACCACCAGTATGTCTTCCTGCCGCTGCTCGCACCGTACGCCCACAGTCCGTGAGCGGTGAGCCCTTGGCCGCCCTGCAGCCGTTGCATGGGGAAAAGCGGTCACGCATAGCGGAGCTGCGAAGCTAAGGGTCCGTCCCACCAACGTCGTTCGGACGAAGGGAGACGCACACCTGCCGGCAGCAGTGAAGCTCCGGAATCGGAGCTGGATTCGCTGGATTCGCCATCTTGGGGAACCCGAAGCGGAACCGGAACCAGAGCTGGATGCACATCCTTGGGGACGGTAGCAGCGACCGTGTTCATCCTATGGCTGTCCAGCGAAGCCGACAGCAGGGTCAATGGAGCCGCCGCGGCCTCTCCGGACTCCATGGCCGCAGGTCCACCCGCTGTGTCTGTGTGGAGTGAGGAAGAGAAACCGACAGGTTTTTTTTTTCACTTGTACCTATCTCATCCCTTAACTCTGCATATTTACCGGAATTTGTGGTGAGTTTGGTCGTCTTTTCCTTGCGTAATTTTTTTCATTCTATATGTCCAAAGACGACTGAGAGGCTGAGAGCTGACAAAAAATCAGATGATCAAGCAGCTTGCTGTGCAAAGTAATCAATTTAAAGAATCACATGTACATGCGCAAGGTCTTTACTTAATTCCTCACAATTTTCTTCCAAGATGGTAACTCGTTGAGAAGTTGAACATGGCATTCATATATAGCATTAATTAAAAGAAGTTGCAAAATTCTACTCTTTCAATCGGATTATGCAAATCGGTTATTTTGATCTAAGAACTTCAGGAAAATATGACAGAACACTATTGAAAGCGAATGTGAGAAATCGCAAGTAATGATTCCAAGATTAGAAGATGGTAACAGCAGAACATAAAATATTGTCTCTGAGCAGTGCATGTAATGAACATTAATGCTTGCAAAGATGGTTTCTTGTCATTCTAGACTCAAGAATAAATTCTGTCCAGCAAATTATTCAAAGATTTTTTTGTAAGACATCAAACTTACAGAGAATACGAAAAATTATATTGGGTATCATCGATTCTGCAGAACTGTATATTTATTTTGTTTCTGCAAAATATTATCAATCGGCTTTCCCAATTTTTACTTTTCTTTTTCCCAAAGAAAGCGTAGAATTTTAGCTAACCTATTGACTTGTATTCCAGACAGCTTCTGTGTTGGGCGAACTATGTGAGCATTGGTCGGACGGTGGCAAAAGGGACTGGGAGTAAATAACCGGCGAGGACTGGGAGACAGGAGAGAATCCCCACCTGGCAGTGGATAACGCACACATGTGAGGCAGCACCCACGCATCTTTCCCGCAAAGAACATCTCCAAGTATGGCACCCTCCTTCTCTACTTGTTCCTTTGCCTCCAGTTTCGCAGAATCAGTGCTTGGTTAGCGCAGTAAGAAATGTTTGTTCTTTGTAGTTGATGGTAGAAATGCTAATACTTGTCGTAGTTCTTCTGATTGTGTTTTTTTGTTAAGTTTCATAATTTGTTAACTCTATGGGAATTAGGTAGTGCGAAATTTAGCTCTATGTGAAACCTTAGGTACTGCTAGGTTTTAACTCTGTGTGGAACCTTAGGTAATGCTTAGTTTATGTGTGAGAGGAAATAGCCCGGAAGGAGGTGGTCGCTATGCTTTTCAATTTCTAATGGAAAATGAAACTCTGCTCTTAATGGAAAATCAAGAACCGCAGATCAATATGTAGAATGACATGGTTTCACTTATTGAAAAAACAACGTCTTGACAGTCCAATGCAGCTTTTTAGGACCCATTTTTAATAACATGAGGCCCAAATTTTTCGAAACGCCATTCAAATGTTCATGGTGCTGAAGCAAATAGTAACTCGATTCATTGTAACTTTACCCAGACTAACCTTGTGTTCTAACTCGTTTCTTTTATTGAATAACCATGTTGATGTGAGCATACTAAATCAGGTTGCATGTGTTCAACATATTTGCGCCAGGCAATAGACCATGGCATAGCACATATAAGTCAGGCATTCATACAGTGGGGTTGTCCCTATATTTTCTACACAAAATAGAGATGATTAAAACTTTAGGGAGGACCGTGTAGTGCTCATTTGGCACAAATGGAAAAGTTTTGCTCGCGTCTTATCCCATTCTATGATTTTTTAAGAAAATACAGCAAAAAAGAGCAGAGCTTTGTTGTATTTCTTTGACACCTTGGTTTACAAATGTGAAGTTCTAGATTTTTAACTAATTCTGACCATTCTAGATTTTTGTTTGTACAGAAAACACACTTAGCCCCAACAATACTGATCTTTGTATTTTAAAACTAAGAAGTGATATGTAAAGAGTCATGAAGACTCCAGTCACTCATGAAATATAGTGAGGACTGCGATAATAGGATCGACCAGACCAAGAAACAACAAATTATCACTGGATGTAAACAACAAAAAATCGAGCAAACAAATTAAGAAACATCTAGGGAACCTTACCTTCCACTAAATGAATCAATTCCACAGATATGGCTGATCGGAACTTGCTGGTTCAGATATAGTTTGTAACTGCATTGGAATCAAACTTCTATTTATCCTGAAGCAGTTTGTATCAATGCTATACAGAAAAGGAAACTTAAGAATAATTTAGCAAGGGGATTAATTCACCTCGGCTTACTCAGCATCCCATAATCCTCTGTCAGCAAACATTATGGAGAAAATAATAGATGCGACTGGGTCCAATAACTGTTCCCACATCCTACGGTGCAAAGTTCCGGCACCTGGAACGACCAGGGGGCCGTGTGGCCACGTCAGATCACTGACTAAGTGCACATGGCCCTGGATAGCAGGGGATGCCATTGAGGAACTGGAGGCGCCTTCCGAGGCAGAGTAAATTGCCGTTCATCACCTAATTCCCAAAGACCAAGTCGCGCATCAACATCACGGGCAGTAACAACATACGGGCAGTAACAACATACTGAACAGAACCAATATGACTTTGCTGCCCAAGAACCAAACAATTACCCTGTCTTCGACACACAAGACCCATAGGCTTGCCGCTCCTGCTGCATACATGAGCAAGACACCATGTACATCCCCAAGACCATGGCTCCGATGGAGCGATGGAGAATGCGCGCCTACATTTCCAAGAGTGCGGTGGTGCTGGTGGACGCTGGAGGCGAGGAAGTGGGCAGCACACCCCACAGACAGGTACGCGCTTTGCGTCCACGCATAAGCATATGCACGGCAGCAAGACCTAAGGATCTACATAAAAAAACAATGCACTGTAAGAAATAGATATTGAAAAAAAAATCGACAAACGAACGCCAAAGCGAACAACGCAAAATAGAGGAGAGAAACATACCAACAGGAAAAGCAACCAGGGCTGATCCCTGATGAAAGGAAGTGGAACTCTTACCTAGCACCGCACTGCCATGGGCCAGAGGCTGGCTTCAACATGTCCTCGCACAACATATGCAGCGACCTGCTCTTTCATAATTCTGGAAGCCAACTCTTCTGTGTTCATCAGATATCAGATGATGAACACCACAAGGCGGTGCATCTCCACATCAAGAATATTCCGCCGCCGCAGCTCCCCATGCTCTCCCCGTTGCTAGTGCTTTTTTATGTGCCGCTGCTCCTGTTCACGCCCCGTTGCTGTTGCTTTTCTATGTGCCTACAGGGGAGAGGGAGCCACAAGAATTAGGAGACTTACCGAAACCTCTCTGACGGAGAAGATGAGGCCCGGACCTCCTTAGCCTGCCTGCCGCTGCGTCCATCTATGGGACGGCGCCGAAGGGGAGAGGGAGTCACAAGAATCAGGATACTTACCGAAACCTCTCTGACGGAGAAGATGAATTCGGACCTCCTTAGCCTGCCTGCCGTTGCGTCCATCTATGGGACGGCGCCGAAGAACGCGTAGTGGCGCACAAAAGCGTTGAGTCTACGCGAACGTCGGTGGGGTACATCTCTGTACTACGCCCTTCATGAGTGCGAGAGCTCCGGACTGCGACCAAGATCTCGTCGAAGAGGCCAGGGCGCACCTACCCCAGGAGGAGGGGAAAACCACAGCGGCGATGCACAGCTCCTGCTCCGCCTGCCGGTAATCAGAGAGGTCGCCGGCCTAGTAGAAGGACGTGGGCCGAAAAAATAGGGAGGAGAGAAGATGAGAGAGAAGTAGAGATGGTAATCCATTGATACGGAGCACTCTAGATAGTAGGCACCGCTTTGACCAGTTACCGCTTTGATTAAATCAATCATAAGGAAATATACCGGGAGCAGTCCATGAAAATAGGAAAGGAAAGATCAACAACCGGTAGCCGGTAGCCCTTTTGTCCAAGAAAAAAAAAATCCAAAAATTACCAGGTCCACTAACCAAAGAAAAGAACCACGCGTCACGTTTCAATTGACTAATAGGCAGGAAAATAACTGATCTACAGTGCATGAATCACTCAGATGGCGAGAATTCAGCTAGCCTTTATATAGTGTATAATGTTCATATGTGAGCTTTGCTGCACCTTTTATACTTGAGTTTGCTTCAAACAACCTTGCTAGCCTAGCCTTGTATTGAGAGGAATTCTCGTGCATCCAAATCCTTGAGCCAATAACCATGCCATTTGTGTCCACCACACCTACCTATTGCATGGTATTTCCCCGCCATTCCAAAGTAAATTACTTGAGTGCTACCTGATACGTCTCCGACGTATCGATAATTTCTTATGTTCTATGCCATATTATTGATGATACCTACATGTTTTATGCACACTTTATGTCATATTCGTGCATTTTCTGGAACTAACCTATTAACAAGATGCCGAAGTGCCAGTTCTGTTTTACTGCTGTTTTTGGTTTCGAAATCCTAGTAAAAAAATATTCTCGGAATTGGACGAAACGAAGACCTAGGGGCCTATTTCGCCACGAACCTTCCAGAAGACCGAAGAGCATACGAAGTGGGGCCACGAGGTGGCCAAACCACAAGGCGGCGCGGCCAAGGGGGGGCCCGCGCCGCCCTGTGGTGTGGGCCCCTCGTCAGCCCCGACTCGCCCTTCCGCCTGCTTAAAGCCTCCGTCGCGAAACCCCCGATGCGGAAAAACCACGATACGGAAAACCTTGCGAGACGCCGCCGCCGCCGATCCCATCTCGGGGGATTACGGAGATCTCCTCCGGCACCACTGCCGGAGAGGGGATTCATCTCCCGGAGGACTCTACACCGCCATGGTCGCCTCCGGAGTGATGAGTGAGTAGTTCACCCCTGGACTATGAGTCCATAGCAGTAGCTAGATGGTTGTCTTCTCCTCATTGTGCTTCATTGTTGGATCTTGTGAGCTGCCTAACATGATCAAGATCATCTATCCGTAATACTCTATGTTGTGTTTGTCGGGATCCGATGGATAGAGAATACCATGTTATGTTAATTATCAAGTTATTACATATGTGTTGTTTATGATCTTGCATGCTCTCCGTTACTAGTAGAGGCTCTGGCCAAGTTTTTGCTTTTAACTCCAAGAGGGAGTATTTATGCTCGATAGTGGGTTCATGCCGCATTGACACCGGGACGAGTGACGAAAGTTCTAAGGTTGTGTTGTGCTGTTGCCACTAGGGATAAAACATTGGCGCTATGTCCGAGGATGTAGTTGTTGATTACATTACGCACCATACTTAATGCAATTGTCTCGTTGCTTTGCAACTTAATACTCGGAAGGGGTTCGGACGATAACCTGAAGGTGGACTTTTTAGGCATAGATGCAGTTGGATGTCGGTCTATGTACTTTGTCGTAATGCCCAATTAAATCTCACTATACTTATCATGCCATGTATGTGCATTGTTATGCCCTCTCTATTTGTCAATTGCCCGACTGTAATTTGTTCACCCAACATGCTTTTATCTTATGGGAGAGACACCTCTAGTGAACTGTGGACCCCGGTCCATTCTTTTAATACTTGAAATACAAATCTGCTTCGCAATACTTGTTTTATTGTTTTCTCTCGCAAACAATCATCTTGCACACAATTCGGTTAATCCTTTGTTACAGCAAGCTGGTGAGATTGACAACCTCACTTGTTTCGTTGGGGCAAAGTACTTTGGTTGTGTTGTGCAGGTTCCACGTTGGCGCCGGAATCTCCGGTGTTGCGCCGCACTACATCCCGCCGCCATCAACCTTCAACGTGCTTCTTGACTCCCTACTGGTTCGATTAAACCTTGGTTTCTTACTCGAGGAAACTTGCCGCTGTGCGCATCACACCTTCCTCTTGGGGTTCCCAACGGACGTGTCAACCACACGCATCAAGCAAATTTCTGGCGCCGTTGTCGGGGAGATCAAGACACGCTGCAAGGGAGTCTCCACTTCCCAATCTCTTTACTTTGTTTTTGTCTTGCTTTATTTTATTTACTACTTTGTTTGCTGCACTATATCAAAACACAAAAAAATTAGTTGCTAGCTTTACTTTATTTACCTGTCTTGTTTGCCATATCAAAAACACAAAAAAATTAGTTTACTTGCATTTACTTTATCTAGTTTGCTTTATTTACTCATTGCTAAAATGGCCAACCCTGAAAATACTAAGTTGTGTGATTTCACTAGCACAAATAATAATGATTTCCTATGCACACCTATTGCTCCACCTGCTACTACAGCGAGAATTCTTTGAAATTAAACCTCGCTTTACTTAATCTTGTCATGAGAGAGCAATTTTCCGGTGTTAGTTACGATGATGCTGCTGCCCATCTCAATAATTTTGTTGAACTATGTGAAATGCAAAAATATAAAGATGTAGATGGTGACATTATAAAATTAAAATTGTTTCCTTTCTCATTAAGAGGAAGAGCTAAAGATTGGTTGCTATCTACGCCTAAGAATAGTATTGATTCCTGGACTAAATGCAAGGATGCTTTTATTGGTAGATATTATCCCCCTGCTAAAATTATATCTTTGAGGAGTAGCATAATGAATTTTAAACAATTGGATAATGAACATGTTGCTCAAGCTTGGGAAAGAATGAAATCTACTGGTTAAAAATTGCCCAACCCATGGAGTCGACTACTTGGATGATCATCCAAACCTTCTATGCAGGACTAAAATTTTTTCGCGGAATTTATTGCATTCAGCTCTTTGGAGGTACCTTTATGTCCATCACTCTTGGTGAAGCAACAAAGCTTCTTGATAATATGATGGTTAATTACTGCGAATGGCACACGGAAAGAGCTCCACAAGGTAAGAAGGTAAATTCTGTTGAAGAAACCTTTTCCTTGAGTGATAAGATTGATGCTATTATGTCTATGCTTGTTAATGGTAGGACTAATGTTGATCCTAATAATGTTCCGTTAGCTTCATTGGTTGCTCCAAATTCTAGACCACATCCTGCTAATGGTAATTCTTATGGTAGATATGTTTCACCTAATGAGGAAAAGATGTTAGAAATTGAAAGGTCCACCAAGAGCTTTATGCAATCACAGTTTGAGCAAAATAAATTGTTTACTAAAACTATGAATGAGCAATCTACCTTGTTGAAGAAAATAGGAAATCAACTTGAAAATTTGAATATGGAGATTTACGGGTTGCAAACTAAACTTGCAAATCTTGAAGACCGAATCTCATACATGTACGCGTCACAATCTTCTTTAATTAATAAAATGGCTGCTAAACCTGAGGATATTGAAAATAAAATTGTTACTACAGCAAATGCCATCCAAGTTAGAATTAATGAGAATATAAGATTAATGGCTGAAGCTGCGTGCTAGGTGGGATAGAGAAGAAAATGAAAAACTAGCTAAAAAGGAAAATGTAGCTAAAGTTTGGACTATTACCACCACTAGCAATGCTAATGATTCATATGTTGCTGCACCTCCTACTATCAATGGTAAAATAATTGGTGTTGGCA